>NC_056737.1:1413625315-1413807815 GCF_019279795.1 Protopterus annectens | reverse complement strand
TTCAACACTCTAGACAGCCTCCTCAGGAAAGCCATAGTGCTACAATGGGAGGAGATTTATCCGAGGAACAGTTTAAACAAAAGAGAGCCACCCATGGGACTCAGAATCTTTATTAAAAAAAAAAAAGTGTAGAATGACAAAGGGGAGGGCCTAGGAAGAGAATGGGATGAAACACTGCTAGAATCAAGTCTTAAGTTTTTTTGAAATTCTCTTGAAACACAACAAACCATCAGCACTGAAAACATTCTCAAACAGAATCTACATACAAAGAGACAGTGGGCAGAGAAAAGCATTTCAAAGAAGTTGAAAAAAGTATCACAGTATTTGAAAACAAAGTTGAAGACAAGCCCATAGTAATTAGAACAGGACAGAGCCAAAGAACTTTTTCCCATGGACAATTCCTACCTCCACCGTCATCATGGGGAACAGGATTTTCAGTGGGACCCAACACTAGTTGAACCAGACCCAGTAGCCCACCTTTCCCAGCAAAAAAAATAAATAAATAACGGAGGAAACCCCCAAGATAAAACAACAGAACCTAGTGGGGGAACCACTCACAGAACCAATACCTCCCTGATATCCAGCAGTCGCCACAACCACAGTCTCATAGAAGGACAGCACATGGCAGGGGAAATGGGTCCTTAGGAGCCTGGGGGGGGACAAAGGATGCACAGACTCAATAACTGGAAGATTATTATCTGGAACCACTCTGCAAAATCCTTGATGGACAAAGGGGAGAGAGTTTTAGGTAAGGGCCTCACTTGAATACTCTTGTAGTAACCTTGTCGAAGCCATTTTAGATTTGATGCTGTTCACAGAAGACATAACCTTAAGGTGTACTTTCACAAAAAGGATAGAAATGGTTACAATGCAGGGACCCAATCAAGGGAACTACACCAAGACCTACACTTGGCGAAAACCAAGCACTTTTTGTTTTCCCATGTGCCCCACCATTTCTGCATTTGAATGCAGGTGTGCTGTGGACATTGGAGAGATCCTTAGTAAACCTAGTGGAAAAGGTTCTGTAATATGGATAGATTGGAAATTTGCACTTGTTAACCTAAGTAGACACAAATCTCAGAGAATAACAAAAGCTTGTATAGGTGGAGAAATCTTAATCGCATCAATTCCTACCACTGAAAGATTGTTGGTATGCTGGACAATGTATCCTTTTTTTACAGCAAACATCTAGATAGGATTGCTGCAGCCTACAGTGATATAAAACCATAGACTTTGGTCTTTCGATGAAGATGACCTCATCAAGTGTACATCCATCAAATAAACGTAAAGCTTTTATTTGGAAATTTATTTAAGGCTGCTTGCCATCCTTTCAACCAGAAGATGAATGAGGCAGTGGTAACTGATACTAAGCAGAAAAAACTTGTCATTGTGATCTTTAATTGACTCCGGTTTGGAAAGAGCAAAGTGCATGTACCAAAAGTCCAGTGCAGGGCTACCAAAGTATCTCTGTTTAGGTCTCCCTCTAGGGGTGCAACCTTTTCAGGGTTTCTTAGGCAGTTGTGCTTCATCTCTCCTACCATAGGAAGGGGAGGGCTAAAAAGGACAATTTAATTTCTTACTGGGTTGGCAGCTGTTTTGTCTGTGCCATTGGGCATTGCTACCTGCTGGCCTTTCCTGTGAAATGCCTCCCTAAATGAAGTTAGCTAATTAGGAAGTATAGATTTAGAATTCTCAAAGAATGACTTAGGATCCGTTTTATAATTCAGATTTGTGCTGTTGGTGGGTAGTTCAGTTACATAGTTTAAAACAGTGGTTTTGTTTAACAGGCATTTGAATGAAGAATCTTTTTTCCTTGACACATGGTTAGTTGTTACAGTTGTTCTGTTGTGGTTAGAAGCAGAATGAAATAGATACTTGGATGACTGAATGAAGTTTATTTTTCCCTTTGACATTTTGTTGGTGTAGTGCATTTATTAAATGTGCTGTGGCATGACGAGTGTGGGGGAATTGTTGGAAGTAGAGGCTTCGGGGCTTCGAAAACTGTAGAGGGCAGCTGGTTATAGAGTTTATATGGGTGCTGATCTTGAGTCATGATGAAATCACATTGCTGCAGGGAATACTTGTTTGCAAAGCAATTAGTATATGGAAATATTAGTGGTCTGAGGCAAGACGGAGAATTAGCAGTGATGCACCAGGGTCACTGTAGAAAACTAAGAAGGGTTGCTCTAACACTTGATACACACTTGAAACTGTGAGTGTACCAAGACCCACACTAGAGTGATAAGTAGACAGCAGAAGCAGTGTGTAAAAATAAAAAAAGTGTAAGGGTTGGCTTGCCACAGTAAGTCTTACGAAAAGTGTAATTATGACAGAAGATGTTAAAGGAGAATAAAATATGTCATGAAAAAAGATAGGAATATAGAAGTATTGTCAGCCAATATATTCGTAACTTGTCATGGTGTCAGTAAAAAGAAGAAAATTCCTTCAAATGCTAACTCTGCTTTACAAATACTTAATCATCCCATTGAGGGTCCCTGTATCCTTGTTCTAGTCCTCACAAGTATGGCACTTCTTGCACATCTCCAAATGTATCAAGCCACTGGCTTTGTCCCCAGAGGTTTGCACAACAAAAGTTATGCCACTCCACAAGGGTAGCTCCACCACTGACACTGGGAATTATAAGCCCATCAGCTTGACAAGTCTTATTTGCACAGCCATGGAATATATTTTAACTGACCCGATGAACTTTGACACTAAAAATGTCAGTGGGCAAGACTCACAACAGTTTGGCTTTGTCAAAGGAAAATCTTGCCTAAATAATCTGGTTAACCTCTTCAAAAGGGTAGTGCTGTCTGCACAGCATACCCTGACCTGGCCATGGTAATTTGACACCATCCCCCATGCTAGCGTAGTTGGTGAGCTTAATGCATTACAAACTGATCCCTCTGTAGTAAGATTAATAGTACATTAGCTAAAAAATAGAACACTGATGTGAATAACCAGTACCTCATCAGAGAGTTTGAAAGGTGGCCAGTGATGTCCTGCAGGGCTCAGTGTTGGGACCTTTTTGTGTTCACCATTTACTTTCCTGATCTCCATACCATTGACCAGGATCTGTGGCTAACTAAGTTTGTAGACTACTGTAAACTAGGAATCCTTGTTAAATCCGATGCTCACTCCCTTCATCAATAGCTTGCACATGTAAATACCTGGTGCACTAAAAATGAGCTCAGATTAAATCCCATAAAGTGAATATTGTCGCATTTGGTACCCTTCTACCCAGTATGCAACATAGGCAGCACCTCTGTTAAGAATTAGAATGGTCTTAAACAGAAGTCCTTCTGCTTAACACCGCTAATTGCCAAAGGAATATCATCCAGATCTGAAGAGGCCGTTATCTGCTTATACTTAAAATTGTATTCAATAATGGCTGAATCAGTATCTCCTTTGGGATGTACCTCACTAGACATATTCAACAACTACAAAGACCGCAAAGGTTTGTAACTAAGGTCATCACTGGCTTAAAAAGGAACTCCATGGTCCTGGATGTCTTGTATCTTCACAAATCAAGTAGTCCCACAAATACCAGAACCAATGGTATAAGTTTTCATCAGCTAATAATGTGGAAAAATAGGATCTTTATGCAGAGACTTCTCACCTTCGGAATAGACTTCGTCTGCAAATTGAGCATTGTGATACATTCTCTTCCTTCAAAGTGGAACTAGATGATTGGATGAGTATTCACAAATTCTTGACTTGACTGGCCTAGCCCTCTTTGAAAAAGGAGGTACAGTCTAAGGGTGAGTACTGGCAAGGCTTAAATGTTTGCAAGACTTAAGTTGCCTTGTATTTTCTACGATTCCCATCAGTCCTTTGAATGAAGTAGGGCATAGAAAGAGGGAATGCATAATTTAGTGAATGGCTAAGTAATTGGTGTTTTGGGTTAGGTTATGAAATAGCACGTGACTGCAAACCTACATAAAGAAGAGGACGAAGACAGAGAGAGTACCTATCCTTCAGTCTTTCTTATTTTTTTTTGTTAAAAACCCTTAATTGAATTATTACTTATGACGTAGACAAATTTGCCTTCATGTAAAAGTAATCAAACTATATTAACCTAACAAACATCATACTTCAAATGTATTGCTGTATATCATATAACCTAAGCAATATTACATAAATTATTCAATGCCTGCATTTTTTAAACAAGAAACATCTTTATTAAACCATCACTTACTACATAGGCAATTATATATTTATATGAATGAAAACAAACCACACTAACACAGTCCTAGTTGCAAGCATTTTACAACACAAACCATACTGACACACTCCCAGTTGCAAACGTTATACATCACTTATAATCTACCCAATCTTTCTCACCCAAACGTTACATAGCTCATTTAAATCCTGCCACCTTTTAGACCTCATTCCTACCTTATATGTATTGTGCCACAATTCCCATTTTTTTCTTATGCAGTTTGCTTCTACCCTTTTCTGAAGATCTCAGTTCCAGTTGTTTTATCTCTGTTACTACATTCACTATTTCCAGTGTAGTTGGTTTAGATTTTGATTTCCATTTTCTTGTAATTGCTTTTGGGCAACCACCATTATTAGACACAGCAAGGCCTTACCATGTCTAGGCAATTCTGATTCTGTGTCATAGCTCATTAAAATTATATCCCTTGTTGGACAAGTCTGCCCACCCAGGATCTCCGACAGTGCATCCTGCAAGGAATCCTTAAAGTCCGCCAACTCACCGCACTCCCAGAAAATATCTTCCCAGTTACCTCTTTCTTCCCCTTCACATCTCCAACATGCTGTCTGCCTGAGGAAAAATTCTCTTGAGTCTACTTGGGGTATAAAAATGTCTATGTAAACATTCCCAGGCAAAAATCTTAATTCTTCTAAATTTTGTTGCATATTTGGGAGACATACATATATCCTCCATTGTTTCTTTATGAATTGCTTATCTAATCTCTCTTCCCAATCCTTTCTAACCTCCTCTGATTGATTCTTATAGTTATCATGTCATATTTTATATGCCTTTCTAATTGCTCCTTTTTTTAATGACAGGTTCTGTTCTAGATTGTATTAAAAACTGTACCAGTGCTGGTCTTTCATTTATGACCCCCCCCCCCTATTTCTTTCTCTTTGCATATACTCTGATATCAATCCCTGAAAGGGAGGGCAGTCTCTAACCTGCAGTCCAAATAAATTCTTGGCGTCTTCCCATTCTGTCGTCTTTCTGTCTCTAGTTATTTGCTCCCCAAGACCTTGGTTCCTTTGCCAGTTTTCGCCAATAAATTCTGGCCCCCTTTTGCCTATTGTCTGTATCCCTAATTGCAGTTATCCCAATCAGCCGAATTTCCTTTCTCTGTTCCTGTGTTGTTTTAGTTCTTAATACTTTCTGCTACTTTGTGGATATAATATTCTGTGTGATTATTGTTATTCTCTCTAAATGCCTGCATCCAAAATCCCAGTCTCTCCTTGTTTCTTAAACTTCCCTTTGTTTCATAATTACGCCTTTCCACTTTGAATTATAGTTTTCTGCTTGTGTTTTGTATAGGAGTCTTAACTGTGTAGCTTTGAAATACCCCTTTAAATTGGGTAATCCAATCCGCTCTGTTCTTCTGGAAGAATCAGCTTATCCCACTCAACTCTTGCTGTCTTCCCCTCCCAAATAAAGTCCGTTAGCTCTTTATTAATTGCTACCCACAACCTCTTTTCTGGTTGATAAAAATGTGCCTGACCTATGTGTAAGATTAAAGAGACTAAAAGCATTTTAACTGCTTGTACCATACTGTCCATATCCATATAACAAAGTTTCCAATTTCTCAGTTTTGTATTATCTTTTGTTTAGTCTCCTCCCACATATCCTTAGCTGTCACACTAGAACCATTTTCAATCCATATTCATAAATATTTCATTTTATTGTGTTATATTGTATGAGGAAGTCGGGAGTGTCAGAGAAGTATGTAAGAGTGGTACAGGATATGTACGATGGTAGTGTGACAGCGGTGAGGTCTGCTGTGGGAGTGACAGATGCATTTAAGGTGGAGGTGGGATTACATCAAGGATCAGCTCTGAGCCCTTTCATATTTGCAGTGGTGATGGTCAGGTTGATAGACGAGATCAGACAGGAGTCTCCGTGGACTATGATGTTTGCATATGACATTGTGATCTGTAGTGAGAGTAGGGAACAGGTGGAGGAAACCTTGGAGAGATGGAGATATGCTCTAGAGAGAAGATGAAAGAAGGTCAGCAGGACTAAGACAGAATATATGTGTGTGAATGAGAGGGAGGGTAGAGGAATGGTGAGGCTGCAAGGAGTAGAGGTGGCGAAGGTGGATGAGTTTAAAGAGTGTCAGGAGAGATTTGTGACAGACAAGTACCAGTAAGAGTGAAAGGGAAGGTCTACAAGAGGATAGTGAGACCAGCTATGATAATCATCGTGTTTCACTGTTGCAGTCATTACTCTTGGGTTATCCTGGTGGCAGGCTACCCGCAGTCGGTGTGATGAGGGTGGACAGGATTAGGAATAAGTATATTAGAGGGTCAGCCCAGGTTGGAAGGTTTGGAGTCAAAGCCAGAGAGGCAAGATTACGTTGGTTTGGACATGTGCTGAGGAGGGATGCTGAGTATATTGGGGAAAAAGATGCTAAGGATGAAGCTGCCAGGTAACAGGAAAAGAGGAAGGCCTAAGATAAGGTTTATGGATGTGGTGAGAGAGAGGAAACATGTAGGCGGTTGGTGTGACAGAGCAAGATGCAGAGGACAGGAAGAAATGGAAACAGATGATCTGCTGTTGCGACCCCTAATGGGAACAGCCGAAAGAAGATGATGATTGTGTTACCATAAGTATGGTTATTCCTGAACCATTTCATGTGTGGGTACATAATTTACTGCTATTGCATTTGTTTTAGCTTCATTTAATTTTGTATCCCTAAAAATATATGAAACTGTCTCAAAATGTTCCACAGCACTGTAATATCTTTTTCTGGTTTGTCAGGTACAAAATAATATCATCTGTAACTAAAGCCAGCTTTTCTTGACTACCATGCCAATTATATCCTTGAATTTCTGAGTCCCTTACTTTCATTGCCAGTAGTTCTAAATATAATGTAATTAATAAAGGGGAACGAAGACATGCCTGCCTGGTTCTTCTGCTCAAGCAGAAATTATCAGAGAGGACCTCACCCACTTTAATTTTTGCCTCCGATCCCTCACGTATTCTCCTAATCAACCTTAGTTTTTTCAGGAAATGCAAATGCTTCCATTGCCTTGCTCATAAAGTCCCAGCTTACTCTATCAAAGCTTTCTGTGCATCCCACCTACAGCAATGGTATTTTCTTACATTCTGCTTCCTTCTGGATCATCAGTGTTCTTTTAACGTTGTCAGATATTTGCCTCCCCTCCACAAAACCACATTGATCCATATCTATCAGTTTTGGCATTACTTTTGCCATTTTTTTAGCCATTATAGATATGAACACTTTATAATCATGGTTTAGTATTGAAATGGGTCTGTATGAAGCTGGATCTGATGAATCCTTATCCTCTTTAGGTATTATAGCTACCACTACTTTCTTCCAGTACGGTGGTATTTCTCCTCCTCTAAAGATGCTGTTAACTTTTTTCCTCCCTGCTTCCAAACTTCCACAGGAATATACTGTCTATCACAACTTTTGTCTCATCACCATCTATCTTAACTGTTAGTAATTGGGTCTCATCTGCCTCTGACCTTGGCATATTTAATTCTTTCATTAACATTTCCATTTGTATCTTTTTTTGATTTTCATATTTCTCTACTTTATAAAAGATTGTCTTAGAATTTCTGAAATATTTGTAATACCTCTACAGGATCTCTTGTTACCTTCTTTGCTATAGGCTGCCTAAGTTTGGCGACAGCTCTTTCTATGTTCTGTTGCCTGAGTTGTTGTGCTAAAAGTTTTTGTTTTCTAAGTGTTATAATCAAAAACAGTTGGTTAACAGCAGTCTTTCTAAGCTCAGGCATATTGTCGAGGTAATCTCTTAATGTGAAGTTGTTAAATCTCGCTGTTTATTCTCACTGATGGGTTTGGAGCCGATAGCAAAGCTCAAGGTTTGCCAGTAGCTCGAGACCCAAGCCCCTTATCCCACAATGCACTGCTGGAATTATCCCAGATCTAGTTTGCCGCGGCAAGAGAGATCTCAGTGATCCAGCTAGCTCGGACCATTTGTGGAAAAAAATAGCAAGTTTTTGATAAAAATCTTCTTTTTTCTCTTAGATATTTTCATATATACAGTTTGAGTGTTGGTGTTAAAATTTTAATAATAGAATCAGTAGTTTGTGATAGTTAGTGCCCTGTTGGCTTAGTTGTTTTGTGTGGGCCTTTTAGCGTTATTTAGAGTTAATAATCACTATTTTCTTCTAGTCAGGTTTTTTCTCAGTGGGCCTGTTTAGCCCTGTATTTGTAAATTATAGTTTAACAGTGTCATGGATAGCGCCCGGTTTGGGCTTGGTTGCTTTCCTTAGTTAGTGTGGGTCTTTACAAAGAAAGGAAGGACTTCACTCTATTAGTTTCAGTATACTGTTTTTGTATTGTACTATTTAGTATGTCGGATGACAAGGAAAAGTCCCATCCTAAATCGGGATTCAAGAAATGCCCAGATTGTGGGCAGAAAATGTCCGTCACTGACGGACACATTTAATGTGTCTACTGTCTGGGGACTAAACACCTCCAAGACACTTGCAGCATTTGCCATTCCTTTTCTTCAAGAGTCCTCTTGGAGAGAAGGAGGAAGCTAATTGACAGGGGGTTACTGCAGCATTCCTTTTCTGAGGTGTTGAGTAGCCAGGGAGGTGCTAGCATTTCTTCCAAATCCTCCAAATCTTCAAAATCTTCAGATCCCAAGGTTGCAAAAAAGGCAAGAACTTCAGAGGGTACAGGGTCATCGGTTCCACAGACCTCGGGACAGAGTGTCCCTTTGATTCGGAGCCAGCTCACAGTCTTGGAGCCGGTCTCTGAGGTTCCCTCTTCTCCTCTGCTCCAGTCAGCACCTTCGGTGCATTCATCTAAGTCTTCAGTCAGCCTTTCGGATTTGGATATGGATCGGCTAGTGCAGAAGCTTTTACAGGCACCAGGACTTGCCAAATTGTTATTGGCCCCGACCCGCTCGTTGGTGCCGAAGACCATTGAACCAGATTTGTCTACTCGTACTGGACCCTCAGAACCAAAGGAACCCGAACCGATGATTGTCGAACCCTTGGAGCCGATACCTGCACCGGTGTTATCGGCTCCATCTACTCGGATGTCCTCGGCGCCGACCGAGGACTCAAGAGCCGGCGCTGTCCCAGTGGGTCCAGGGAGGATAGTCGGACCGATTTGTCGGTGCCGACTCTTCCTCTCGGGGCTTCAGCTCGGATGAGGTCCGCTCCTACCTCGGGCTCGGAGCCCATGGTTTTGGTGCGGGAGGATCGGATGGTCCTTTCGGGTCCGTCTACCCCTTCTCGTCGGAGCCATGACACCTTCGATGCTATGAGGAGAGTCTTGTCTCCCAAGACCATGTCAGCATCTGTTTGGCCTTCCCTCTCCCCTCAAGCTCTTGTGCCTGCTTCTTCGTCTACTGGTCCCCCCTAAGCGTAGAGACCCTGAGCCACAAGTACCCCCACAGGGCGTCCCCTCTCTTCTGAGACTTCCCCAGATCCCCCCACTGAGGAGGTGCCCAGTAAGAGACTGTGCAAGAGGAGACACTTAGACTCCCCACAGGAGTCTTTAACATCTGACACGGACTTGGATGAGTCAGAAGGGTCCCCTCGATCCCCCTCTGAGGATATCTCCTTTGCGGAGGTATTAGAGATCCGTAGTCAGAGGGGCGATTGGCAGTCCAAGACCCCTACTGAGGATGAGTCTGTGCTCTTGAAGGCTTTTGGGTCTCAACCTTCCACTTCTTGGGTGTTTCTGCCTTACGACGAGCTCATGGAACTGATCTCTTGTAAGGCGTGGGAGTCACCGGAGGCCATGGAACCTGTCCCTCGCAAGCCAAATAAATTCATGTCTGCCCCAGTGGACAAGCCATTTTTGACCAAGGGAGTGCCTGTTGATGCCATGGTGGTAGCTGCAGCCACCAAAAAGGAAGTGTCTGAAACATCCACATCTATCCATCCTCCTAACAGAGATTCTAGGAGCATGGATAGATATGGGAAATGCATGTTTAGTTCTGCAACTCTTTCTCTGCGATCACTGAACTACTTAACCCATTTTACAAGACTACAAAGAGATCTCCTGAAAGAGCTAGGAGATGCTCTCCAGGGTACAGTAGCTGCAGGGGTTTCCGACAAAGTCAACACACAGCTCGCTACCCTAAACTCAGTTGTAAACTCGCCCATGCGTCTCGTATCTTATGCAGCTGATGGTTCGAGTAGAGCCGCTAGTTCGGGCATTGCTCTCTGAAGACAAGCCTGAATGTGTCTCTGTTGCTTTGCGGAACCCTTTAAGTCTTCCTTTATCAACACCCCATTCAATGGCTCATCACTGTTTGGGCCTAAAGTAAAGGAAACTTTAACCAGGTGTGAGCAGGAAGGCAAGACCTTATCTGCCGTTGTAGTTTGTTTTTCTACCCCTACTCAGCCCTACCCCAAGGGCCCTAGGGGAGGGAAAATGTGGTTCCGAAAAGCACAGGGAGCCTTTCAGGACACACGTGGAGAAACCCCCTCTAGTGGCAGAGGAAGGGGTTATAACGGAAGACGCCACCCCCGCTGCAGAGGGGGTCCGCAGCAACAGGGTGACAGGGGTCAGTTCTCTGGTCAACCCTACCAGCACCCCTGAAAGGGAGTCCGGCTGTTCGACTCTGGAGGCAGTCGGGGGTCGCTTGTCTTTGTACCCGGAAGCCTGGCTAAACATAACATCAGATACATGGGTACAAAGCATCATTTCCAGAGGATATTTCATACCGTTCTCTTCCCCTCCCATTCTTGTAAACAGAATCCTAGATGCTCCACCCAGTCTCGGGGAACAAGCAATCGTAGAGGTCCACAAATTGCTAGAAAAAGTCATCCAACCAGTCCCAGCAGACCAAGTTGGATTTGAAACTTACTCGAGATTCTTTTTGGTACCAAAGAAAATAGGGGACTGGAGACCCATCTTAGACCTCAGCAGACTCAACCAGTTCATAAAGAAAGAGCAGTTCCGAATGGTCATGCTTCAGTCCATTCTTCCCTTCCTAGGGAAAGGCGATTGGATGTGCTCCATAGATCTCAAGGACGTGTACTATCACATAAAGATGTACAGACGCTCCAGAGATCACCTGCGTTTCCGGCTGAGAGCCAGTCATTACCAGTTCCGAGCCCTGCCCTTTGGTCTCACTACAGCCCCCAGAGTGTTCAAATGCATGGCAGTGGTCACAGCTCACTTGAGGCATCTAGGATTCCAGGTGATTCCATACCTATACGATTGGCTCCTCACTGCTACCACCAGGCATCAATTGACTCAGGCAACACAATACACTCTGCCATCAATTGGGCATTACAATCAACTTCGAAAAGTCTGCCTTATCGCCATCGCAGCATACCGTTTTTATAGGAGCAGAGTTGGATACCTCAACTACCACTCTACGTCTTCCAATCAAAAGAGTCACTTCTCCGCCAACACGTCAGCTCACTGGTGTCAAAGAACAAAGCTACAGCAGCAGAGGTCTTGAAAGTGCTAGGTTTGATGGCGGCAGCAATCCTGGCTATACCACTTGCAAGGATGCATATGCAAATTTTTCAATGGCTCCTCTTTGCTCAATGGTCTTACCAGAAACTGCCGATGCACCACATGATTCTCATCACGGATTCTTGCAAGAGAGACCTTCAGTGGTGGTTGACGTCTCTTCATGTCACAATCGGAAGACCCTTTGCCCCCAGTAGCCACTGTGATGGACGCTTCCCTGATGGGGGGGGGGGGCATTTTCGGGGAAAGACTGCCCAAGGCACATGGATGGATCAAGAGTCACATCTGCATATCTATGTTCTAGAGTTGAGAGCGGTACTTCTGGCTTTGCAGTACTTTCAGGACTCTCTTCCTCTAGGAACTATTGCAATTCAGACGGACAACATGTCAGTAGTCTGGTACTTGAACAAGCAAGGTGGAACCAAGTCTTACCCCCCCTTGTCGAGAAGCCCTCAGGGTCTGGCAATGGGCTGTTCGTCCCAGCTTTTTCTGTTAGCAACGCACATCCCGGGGAAATCCAACGTGATAGCGGACAAGCTAAGCAGGGCGATATTGCTCCCTCATGAGTGGTCTCTCAAACAACAGGTTGTGGAGTTGATTTTCCACAAATGGGGCCAGCCTTGCTGTGTCCTTTTTGCCAGCCACATCAATTCAAAATGCAGAAGCTACTTTGCCGTAATACCACCTCTGGGACATCCCCCGAGAGATGCAGTCTTACACGATTGGCCCCCGGGTGTCCTTTATGCATTCCCACCCTTCCCATTGATGCCCAGATTTTTACAGAAAGCAAAATCACTGGGAAGGACTGTTATCCTCATAGCCCCATACTGGCCTCAACAGATTTGGTTCCCGTTTCTCCACCATCACCTGTTGGAAGATCTATGGATCCTGGACCCAGTTCCGGACCGTCTGACGCACCCGTCAGGGGATCTCCATCCTTCCCTGCAGTCCCTGAAACTGACTGCTTGGCTAATCCACTTTCCCTAATTGCCAGGCTTCATTCGATTTCAGAAGATACAAGACAAAATTCTCTTGTCTTCTCACAAGCCATCCACCAGGAAATTATACTGCAGTAAGTGGAAAAGGTTCTCAGTTTGGGCCAACACACAGAAAATTGTCTCTTTCCGAGCTCCGCTATCATCCATTTTAGAATTTTTGACAAAGATTTTTAAGGAAGGGGCAGCAGCTGCTACAATTCGAGTCCAGTTAGCTGCCATCTCAAATTTCCACCTTGGATTTGGTGGCTTGAACGTTATGGGCCATAAGTTATCTAAAACTTTTTTAAAGGTGTTTTTCACATGAGACCTCCTGTCAAAATTCCTTATTCTCCTTGGAATTTGAACTTTATGCGGTCTCAAATTATTCACCCCTCTTTTGAACCAGCATCTTCTTGTGATCTCAAATATTTATCCTGGAAAACTATTTTTCTAGTGGCCATTACTTCTGGCCGCAGAGTGTCAGAACTCCAAGCATGATCTGTCAGACCACCTTACATGATTTTCCATGCTGATAGAGTATCTCTCAGAACAAACCCCTCATTTTTGCCTAAAGTCTGTTCTGAATCAAATATCAATCAGGTCATTGAGCTGCCAGTCTTTTTTTCCCAACCACTCTAACAAATTGGAATACATGCTGCACAAACTTGATGTACACAGACAGCTCAGATTTTATCTTGACAGAACTAAGGATATTAGAAAATCAGATCAACTTTTTGTATCCTTTTCAGAAGCCAGAAAAGGCAATCCAGTGGCTAAAACAACTTTATCTAAATGGTTATCAGTTTGTATATGCGAATGCTAGCATGCCATTGACACACAAACCTAAGGCTCATTTTACCAGAGCCGTTTCTACATCTTCTGCTTTTCAAGCTAAATTGCCCCTTGACAATATTTGTGCTGTAGCCACTTGGTCTAAGCCTCATACCTTTATCACACATTACAAAGTAGATAAGGCTTCCAGGGACAGGTCTTCCTTTGGTTCCACGGTACTGAAAAACGTACTTCCATGAGAGCCTCCCAAGATTGAGGGTGCTAGGGATGCTACCTATCAGTGAGAATAAATGGCGAGATTTAACAACTTCACATAAAGAAGTTATGCACTTAGCATAACGTTCCATGTGAGTTGTTTATCTCGCCGTTATTCTCACGTCCCTCCCTCCTTCCCCCTCCTGGCTGACAGTTGACTTAGAGGCTAGTACCATCCTGGTTATTCAATACTTCTTCCCTTTTGGGAAGTACTTCCTTGTAGAAATAAATAAAAGGGTATATATACTCACAGCAAACAAGATCTGAGGTAATTCCAGCAGTGCATTGTGGGATAAGAGGCTTGGTCTCAAGCTACTGGCAAACCTTGAGCTTTGCTATCGGCTGTGTCGGAGTTGAGGATCGGCTCCGAACCCATCAGTGAGAATAAAGGCGAGATAAACAACTCACATGAAACATTATGGTAAGTACATAACTTTTTTTTTTCTGCCTAGAATTTTGCAGTTGATCCTCTTCTTCTGTGAGATTCCCCCCTATTCTGCAATAGTTTAACATTTGTCAGTCCCTCTAAATAATTCTTGTTACTTACCATAGCTTCCTTTTTTTATGTCCACCCTATTTTTAAACTCCACCTTAATTTTATCCCACTCCCTACCTATAATATCAGAAGAAATTTCTATCTTCTGTAGTAGCTCCTGAATTATCTCCACTACTCATTCCTTAAATTCCGCTCTTTTCAACAGATAGGTGGGAAAGCGCCAATGTCTCATTTTTATTTCATTGCACTGTGATTTATTTTAACTGTTATTGGTGCATGATCTGAAATAGTTATTGGGTAGGTATCAATACCTTCAGTTAAATGCACATGTTCCTGTGAAATGCAAATTCTGTTTAGCCTAGCCCAGTTTTTATATCTTGGGGAATAATATGTAAATTCACCCCGAACTCCTGTTACTGAAGTCACATCTTCCATGCCAAATATTTTCATAAATTACTTAAAATTACTTAAAATATCTACCCTTCTTTGCTATGTTTCCTTTCTGCCCCCCCAAGACACATCTTCACTGCTGCAAATCAAATTCGATTCCCCACCTACAACTAGTATTCCTTGCTGAAAACATGATTGTCTTCCAGAATTTTCTTAAACTCTATTATAACATTTTTAGGTGGAATGTAAATCCATGCCAGTGTAATATCCTCCCTTGCCAGTATCCCCTTAGCACTACAAATCTGCCATTGTTATCTTGTTTATCTTCTTCAATCAGTATTGGAGCTCATCTTGCAATTAATATAAGTACTCCTCTTTTCCTTTGTCCCCAGATATTTCTCTGAATACCTTTCTTTATCAAATTCACATGTTCAGTTCTTTCTAAGTGTGTCTCCTGTAACATAGCTATATGCTCTACATTTTTAATATAGTTCACCACTCTTTCTTGTTTGCATTTATCTGTGAGGCCATTTACATTTAAAGACATTAAAGAAAGCATCACTGAATTAAAAAGTTATTATTCTCACCTTTTATATATAACACCTTTTTTTTGTTAAATGTCTAGTTCTGGTTCCCCTTCACAAGATTGAATGAATGGAAGCTCGAAATGCATAAGCTCGAGACCAGAATCTTGAAATTCCTTTCACTCGAAATTGTGAATGTGAAGTTTAGGGTTAGAAAAAAAAAAAGTTCAGTTACCTTTTTGCAGGGGGCTAGGTCCCCCTGCACCCTTGCAGCTGTCATCTAAGAGCTGTGTGACAGCACTATAGTGGAGGACTGGGAAATCTTCCGTTTTGCGCTTATGCATATAGCTCAGAATGGGATATTTCCATTTCCTTCACTGTAGTGCGATCTCTGAGTAGGAATATTTAAGTAGGGGGTGTGTGGGGGGTTCAGGGGGGGTGAAGCCCCCCCCCCCTGCAAAAACATTAGAAAGGGTTTTTTTTTTTAATTTCCCCTTCACATTTTCGAGTTTCTGTAAACTTGAGATTCTGGCTTCGGGGTTATGAATTTCGAGTTTATAGGAATTCGATCGTGTGAAGGGGAACCCTAGTTCTAGCTTTTGTGTTGCATGCATACTGTTTGGCATGTTGAACTTTTATACAGTTGTTTCTTGTCATATACATTTGAGCCTATGTCACATCTTATAAAACTTTTTATTTTATTGAAAGCCCTCAAACAATAAAAACAAACACACTCCCAATATCTGATAACATCTATAAACTTAATACTAAAACACAAAACTATGTACACCTTCAAATATTGAGATATTACCATCCTAATAGGAACAAAAGTCCCAAACTGACAGCCACACTCATAGACTTGAATTAACCTAAAAAAAAAGTAATTCATGCTAAGACGCATGGTACAGCCTGTGCTTCTGCTAAGTGCTGATTGTTTTTTGTCTTATCTTAATAGATCTCCTAGCAGGGAAACCACTGAATGTTTTCAGAGAACATTAACTACTTGGGGAAAGCCCCTGAATGTTTTCAGAGAACACCTCTAGCCAATTTCTCTTATTTTTTTTTCCTCAGCCAGTCACTCTTCAACAGACTGTAGCCAGTTTCTCTTTATCAGATTGTCTCCATGGAAACATGAAGACCAGCTGCAGAATTGTTACTGAGCATACATGTATTTGCTAGAAATAAGCCTCATAATATTCAATGTTCTTTTTCATTTACTTGTTCTCTCTTAAAACTTGTTATTTAAATCAGTCTAAGGTCTTTAATCCTGTCATTTCCCCATGCAACAATGAGAAAAAGCACATTCATTTTTCTTTTATCATGCCTTTTAACCAGGCTTTTTTATACATTGCAGTGCCTGCATTTCTTAAAACTGAACTAGGAGAGAGAGAGAGAGAAGGGAGAAAGAAAGAAAAAAACAGCAGCACCTGTTTATAATCCCCATTACACTTAAAAATAACTGAAAAAAGATTTATTTTATAGCATGTAAAGAAAACCACATGCCACAAAATTGGTACTGTTTAAAATAAAATATTTACTTGCAGTTAACTTTCTACCTCCTCTTCCCCCTCCCCAAAGCACTTTTCAGAACATTAATGACATGAAGTAGGGCATATGCTTTAGAGTCCTCCACAAGTCCAAATATTTTTGAAAAAGTCCAATATTTCCAGATTTTTTTTTCTGTCATGTTTCACAATATTGCATTGTAGTTACTGGTTTTATTACTGTTCATCTTCCAAATCCTGTCTCTGCTTCATTCCAACGTACTGTCAGTTCTTCTAGTCAACTGCTCTGTTCCCTTCCTTCTCTCCAACATTTGAACATTTTTGAAAAGGTTTCACAGGTACAGTCCCTCTGTGGTCTTTATTACCAGAAGAACAAGAAGCAGAATCTCCTGTTTCACAGCTTACTATTTGTTGGGCAGACTTTTGTATTTCCTCCTTAGCATGTGCTTAATCAAAAAATAATTTTGTCCCTCCAGGAAGAATGCCTTGAAGACAGCTGGGTACAGCCATTTGAATCTCACACCTGCGTCTCGACATTCCCTGAATAGTGGAATAAATTTGTTCCTCTTCTGTCTGGTGTACAATGAGTAATCATTCTCCGGAAACACTCTGCTGTCTACCACTTTTAGTACTTTGTCCTTCTGCCGCAAATTTTTGTCAGAAACTACTCCTGCTGCTGGTAGGATTGCATCTTTACTATTAAAGGTCTTGGTTGCTTTCTTATAGCCAGATTTGGAGCGACGTGCCCTTTCAACTAACAATTCCTGCTGTGGAATACCAGTCCAGTTGCTTATTTGTGCTTTCACAATATTAATGCAGTCTGTTCCTGCCACCTTCTCTGGCATAGCTGTGTCTTCTAATTCTATTATTTTTTGAAACATCTGTTCCTGAGCAGTGTCATATTTAGCCAGCCATTTCTTTATTTCAACCTCTGATATTTTTTCAGCTTTATCATCTCATCTGAATATCTGTTTAAAGCTTCTTCCTTTTTTCCATCCTTTTGTTGTTTGTGTTGATATACTCCATCAGTGTTTTGTTTATTTTAAACCGGTCTATATGCAGTTGTCTTACAATTTCCTGTAGGTTACTGGAAGTCATGTCTGAAGGTTGCATTGCTTTTTGCTGAACAGCTGCAGAACTTTCCCTAGTCAGTTTTTCTTCCTCATTTTTTGTAGCAGAAGTTTTTCCAAGTCTTCTGTATCTCTTTATTCCTGGCATCCAGGCAGTGCACCTACTAGCCAGTTACTGAAATTTACCCATGAACACAAGTCTACTGGCCTTCTCTGCTGAGTTTCTGTTTTCACACTGGGAGAGGTAGCAATAAGCTATTACTCATTGTACAGCCATCTTGGCCACCTGTCCTTCAGTCTTGTAATAAATATAAGTTTTAGAATTCAGATACTTAAAATGCAGGACTTTTTTAATTAATCAGAGGACGGTAAAAGGGCACTGCTGTAAGGTTTAGTAGTAAGTCTGTACATGCAGGCACGTGTGGGTGTGTTGGGGTGGGGTGAAGTTTTTAATCAATGAGGGCGGCAACGGTGGTGCAGGGGTTAGCATTGTCACCTGACAGCAAGAGGTTCTCCGGTTCAATTCTCGCATGGTGTGCCTTCTGTGCAGAGTCTGCATGTCCTCCCTGTGGTTACATGGGTTTCCTCCGGGTGCTCAAGTTTCCTCCCACATTCTAAAGACATGCAGTAGGTGGATTGGACACTCTAAATTGGCCATAGATGCGAGTGTGTGTGTGTGTGTGTGTGTGTGTGTGTGTGTGTGTGTGTGTGTGTGTGTGGTATGTGGTATAGATGAACTACCATGGCAGGGCTTGCCACCCAGTAATGTAAACCTTGGCTTGAGATGGTTGTCACTGTTGCAGTGATATCCCACCCCCCCCGTGTGAAAAATGGGGAAAAGGGGGTTGAGGGTGGATGGACCATAAAATTATCCGGCTATGCTATGAGGTCGAGTTCAAGAATGCATGTGATCAAGCCAGTCCTGTACAGATTGTTAGTTACTAAATTGTAATACTGCTATACTATTTTCTCCAAAAAATGTTGCTTCTCATCTGTTCTGAATGTATTGTTCATACCTTTTTGATATATTCCGCATTTTTTCATTTGTGTATACACTTTGGCTGAACCTAAAAAAGGTTCTTGTGGGTCAGCACTCTACCCCAGCTAACAAATTCATAAATAAATAGAGTGAATTGTCAGAAGGAGACTTGCAGCTAAACAGAAAATTGGCCAACGGAGATTGAATGTTAGATGCTTATGCCCTACATTGCACTTGAGATATAAACCTTGAAATTACAGGTGACTTGAGAAATGGAATCAGATTAGAATCTTCCTGCAATGGACTAGGTTCAGGCTAAGTTCAGTTAAGATGGATTAGCTCCCTGGTAGATTTTGGGTGTACATCATAGTTGCAGATTTGAATCTTATGTCCTGCAATCTGTGTTCAGAGATGTTAAAACTTGTATGTAATCCTGAAAGATGTGTATGGTGATTATCTCGCGTTCTTCAGAAACGAATAGTCTAGAAACTGGTCTGAGCAATGTGTATTACTGTTATTTGAGAGAATAGGTTTGGCATAATGGTTAAGGTCTTCACCTCACAAACTCAAAATACAGAATTTGATTCTAATCTCATCATTAAGCTAAGCTTGTAATAGTTGTCATACTGACTGCCTAGTATTTAAGACAAATTAGCTCAAATGGTAGAGAACTCGTTTTGCATGCAAGCGGTAGAGGTATTGTTTCTCCAAGCTTTTTGGGTTGGGGGTTGATATTAACGGTTAAGGTGTTTCCCTTAGAGACACAAGGTACAGGGTTTGATTCTCACCTTTGAAGGGGAAATTGCCCTGATGGGCCATTTTAAGCCTAGCCAGCTAGCCTAGTACTTGCCTATGAACCAGCAAGTAGTTACACACACATTTCTGTGCCTAAGCTGTTTAAAGGATTACCAAAAAAGCCTCATTATTTCAGAAGTTTGATATGACTTTTTTGTACCTTTTTTGTTAGTCTGTTAGAAGATGCTAATTTCCTCACTTGATTTTTGTTGGAAAGTGAAGTATTTCTGCTAGATATTTTTTTAAATATTAGTTCAGTCTTTAAAACGTCCAGGAATTATTTTAACTTGGTGGAAGGGGGAACCTTATGCCACAAATCTCTTGGGTGTCATTACATGTTGGTGTGGGAGGACCTCTACTTCTTTTGCCTTCGGCAGTGCTTAGTCACACAACACGCACAAGTGCACATTAGAGAGTAGGTTATACCATAGGTAAAAGATCGCTAAAAAGAGGAAGATGAGAAATGTAGGATGGGTTAGTGTGATGTTGATGCTGGGTGTGGTGTATTTTTCAGTCTTGAGTCACTGATGGCTTATTAATTTTGTTGAGGGCACAAGTTACTGACTGGGACATTGAATTCGCTTGAGAGGATTGTTAGCATGATGACCGTGGAGGGCCTTATAAGGGAGGATGTTAATGGTAAATAGGAATTTAGATCAGACGGAGGGATAAGTTTGAACTAGTGTATTGAGAACTGGTATTGAAGGGCTGCCTTCTAGAGTCACGGTAGCATATTATTTTATGTCTGCATTAGTTACTGACTTACCATTGCAGTACTGTATTCCCTTAATTAGTTGATTGGATTAGAGAACATATTGTAAATGGGAGATGTAGGATAAAGGAGGAATGATGTAGAAGTTGAGGATCTGAAGATGGAATGTGAGGAAAGGATGCTCGCAAGTAGCTTCCTAGTAGTAAAGTTGATGAAAGAAAACTGGGACAGTGGTTATGTTGATCCCCTTTAAAGCCAAGCAGAGTAACTTTCAGGGCTTATCAGTAACTAAGGGACATTATTAAGAAGTGGGTAGACAAGAAGTGGGAGGTTATGATGGGAGGCCTCAGACTGTGTTAAACATTCTTTTTTATCTAGTATGGGTTGACTGAAATATCCCACATAGAGCAGTTTAACAGAAAATAATGATTGCAGATAGGAAGTGGAGATGTCTAATGCTCTGCCGAAATTGATGAGAGTAGATGATGGAGAAGCCAGTCATTTATAAAACTGTTTTTATGTTTAGTGTTCTTTCCTTTGTTCTTATATTTAACAGTTTACCCAGAGTTTGTAACCTTCTATTTTTAAGACCTCTTGCTTTCTCCAAATTATTAATATGAATGTTTCAGGGTGGCTTTGCCTTTTGGAGAACAAAACTTAGGAATTCACTCTGTGTCTCTCTCTCTGTTTGGAGCATTACATCATTTAAGCATTTGTAAATAAGAAATGTTCACCATATTGATCACTGCGGCAATAGCTTTAGCTTACATGGGTTATAACCTGCTAAGGATGTAATAACCAGCCAGCTTCCATAGCTTCAGAGCACCTTCCACTCACCCCGACTGTCAAGCAGCTCAAGTTGAGCTGATTAAGGGACAAGATTGATCATGAAGCCCTTCAGAGCTTTACTGCAATTGAAGAGTACATTCCCCTAATGCTTTCGAGGATTGACGGTTGTCTTGTGCTTTCCTTTGCTGGGCAGATAGCTTCCTTTGGGGAAAAAAAACTTCAATTTTTTTTTATTTATGTCTTATTGTGCTGCGGTAGCGTTGTCGCCTCACAGTAAGATGTTGTCCCGTTCGATTCTCAGCTAGAGCGTCTTCTGTGTGGAGGCATACGTGAATGGGCTTGCCTTCGTTGAAGGTTGTGCTGGTAACTCGGCACGTAAAAATCCACTACCAAACATTAGCGGACCGGAGTTCCTCTGTGGCGACCCCAAAAGCCACAACATTGATGTCTTATTACTTTCCTCTTTAGGAAAGCTATTTTAAAGCTAGGAGTGTTGTATTTTAACCATCTTGAGACTGTAATGTAGTGTTAATGAACTGAAAACGTATTTTCTGTGGAAAAAAAAAATGTCTATTTTTCCTTGGTGGGGCTGGCATAGCGTTTTAAAGTGCTTTTTACTGTCTTCTTCGATCTAAAAAAATGTGGGCTGGTAGTTTTATCGGCATTTACTGCTTGTCGTCCCCGCGGGAAAGAGCACCATTTTTGGCTTGACCATGGATTCAGACTACAGGTCCCACAGTCAGTCCTTCAGACCAGAAAAAGAAAAAGTTAAGCATGCAGCCTTTGCCAACACAGCTGGATAGCAGTTTGCCTGAGCTGTAGGTTGGTGACACTGCTGTGGCCATTTGTTGTACCTCAGACCACTCATCTTTTACCCTGGATCCCTCTGGTGTAGCAACAAAGCCACTATGGATCTGGGGTGAGCCATTTCCTCTGTGGCTGTTGGAGTCCCCTCAGTGGGCAAGGGAGAGCCACTCTTGTCGGTCCTGGGAGAGAGAACAAGGAAGGTTTCCCTGTTGTGTTAGAATGCTGTGCCCATCCCTGGGGAGAAGCTGCTATCTTTGGTAACATGGTTGTTCCCATTTTTCCTGTTAAAAAGAAACAGAAAACCAAGTATCAGCTCCTCCTTAATTTTCTTTGGATAGGAGTAGTTTACTGGGTCTTGCTCAGGGTTTAAGTCGGGCTGTTGATCCTTCTTGTAAAGTAGTTTCTGGTAAAAGAAAAGAGAGATTCCTGTGTTCCTGAAGAGATTCAATATTCTAAATCTGAACAGGAAGATGCTTGGCCGGATTCAGGGTTTTATCCACAGATTTCTGATTCAGTTTCGAAGGAGAACTTGGTTTCTGATTCTCCCTGGGGGGGGGGGGGGTCTGTTTCTCTGTGACAGTTACTAGAATATGCCAGTGTTTTCAGTGAGAGAACACTGAGGTTTCTTAGTTCCTCATAAAATACTATGAGTTGTTACAAAAGTGTTTTCCAGAACCTCACCTCTTCTCCTATTCTCTCTGCTTTACAGGATGTGTTTGTTACTGCTTTTAATTTTCCTCATAGTCGGCTAAAGTCCCTAAAAGGCAGATAGGAAGTAAAAAGTTTCTCAGTTTTTTTAAATATTTTTACACTATTCCCAAATCTGACCCAGCAGCTGTAGCCTTAGTTGATCCCACTGCTGCTAAGCACTTTAATTCCAGTCCTACTGTTTCTGATAAGGATGGGAAAATTATTGACCATATGGAATAAGTGTATACTACTGCAATTTTGATTTTTCAGAATTTTTAATTGTTGGGCTTGAATGTTAGTTTGTTTTGACAAATTATGAAACTATGAGGGAATGTTTTATCTGCAGTTTCTTCTTGTGAGGAAAAATCTGCTTTAAATAACTTGGTTTCTTCTATTGCACAATTCAGTACTCATTGTTTGCAGTGCATATATAACATTTTTGAAACTTCTTCCAGCACTATGGTCACTGATACTATTTTATGGGGGTTTGCATGGCTGCATTCTGAGAACCTTCCAGATAACGTTAAAATTAAATTTTAAAATTTCCCTTGGATACAGATTTAATGTGTGGCTCCTGTGCTGCAGAGGTGATCAAAAAGTGTGAACTGGGCAAGCTGATCCAGGGAATATCTAAGATTTTTCATCCCTCCTTTTCCAAATTGTTCAAGGGATTTTCTTTCTCCTCATCCAGTTTTGGCAAAAAAAAACAAATACAGTCTCAGCAGAATTAGAGTAAACAGATGTTCAAGAAGAAATAGCTGGAGTGTACTAAAAAGAAGTCTCAAACCTCACAAAACCAATGGCAGTCCAACAAGTCTTAGTGACTGTTGAAGATATGACCTACTCCCACCCTGGCCCCTTTTTTCTTCCAGAAAGTCTGAATCTCCATTTTTCTCTTTGGCAACAGATTATTTCAGACAAATGGGTTCTGAAAGTCATTAATCAAGGGTACAGATGGCAGGGGGAAGAAAATCCTATTTCCAGGGGGTCATTCCTTATCCTCCAGATCAGACTTGTTTCCTCCTGTTCTGTTCTTTATTGCATGCCGACTCCAAACAGTGATGCAGCCAGTTCCTCCTTCCCAGGTAAGGAAGGGTTTTTTATTCAGGGATATTCATAGTGTCAAAGAAAGAAAACGCTTGGAGACAAGTTCAGGGTCTTTCTTTGCTAAACCTGGTTGTGGTAGCACCCAAATTCAAAATAATGTCACTTCACAACCTGTTACCTCCTTTTCCCCTTTCAGTTTTCCTGGTAACACTAGACTTAAAACATGCTTATCATCACATCTCTGTTCATCGAGCATTCAGTAGGTTTTGTGTGTCTGGATCATATTATCAGTTCTGTGCCTTAACCTTTGGAGTATCCACTGCCCCAAGAGTATTCATAAGGTGTCTAGTTGCAGTTGTAGCTCATTACAGGCTGCAGGGTGTCCATATTTTTCCATATTTAGACGAGATGCTTATCTTTGCAGAGTATTTTTCAAGGTGTCAGGAATCTCTCTCTTGAGTGAGAGATCTCTTGCACAAGCTGGGATTCCAAAAGAACATTCAAAAGCCTTTCTTGACTCCTCACACGGTGTTCCTGGGATGTCTGCTAGACACCTCAGTTCAAAAGAGCTTTTCTTCTACAGAAAAAAATAGATCTACCTTTAGATCTGTTTCTAAGGTTTTCACTTAGACTTCGGTCACTGCGAGGGGAATACCTCAGGATTTTGTGTCTCATGTCATCTGTGATTCTCATAATACCCCTGACAAGACTCCACATGAGAAAGATGCAGTGGTATCTGAATTCTCTTTGATCCTAGCATTAACACCCTTTATCTTTTCAAATCCCAGTGCTGGGGTTTTTCAGAAGAAAAATCTTTTGGTGGAGACAACAAATATCCTTAAATCCAGGTTTCCCCTTCTCTCTCCCTGCTCCAAAGCAGTCAGTCACCACAGATGCTTTGGACCTTGCTTGGGGAGCAGCTTCAAGAAGGATAAAAATGTAGGGAGTGTGGGACACCAAGGACAGATGCAAGCACATAAATATCAAGATGATGCTTGCTCTGATCAAGGCACTCAATTCTCAGAACTGTCTTTCATCCCCAGGACATCCTCCAGTGTTGCAGACAATAAATACCATAGTTATGTAGAACATCAGCAAGCAAGGGGGAACCAGGCTATTCCCCTTCTGTAGACTAGCCGTGTTAGCTTACGATATAGCTTCACAGCACAATCTCACCTTACAGTCCTTTAAATTCTGGCAAAGAAAAATTGTGTGTCAAACAATATAAGCAGGACCAGGGCAGGCAGAAACTAGATTGGGGGTGTTCCAAGATTTGGTCCATCTTTGGGGAGTTCCTGTTTCAGGACTCTATGCAAGAAGGCCTGGAAGACAGATTCATGTTGTTTTCATTGGACAGGAATGTTTCTCTATGCATTTCCACTCTTTCCACTAATGTCCAAGGAACTTATGAAGATTTAGAAAGACCCCCCCCCCCCCAAGAGCACTGTGGTGACTCCCTACTGGCCCAGGCAGCCATGGTTCTCCCTTACTTTGGAAATGGCCAGGGCAATTACCGCAAGCTTCCTCACAGACTGGATCTACACACATAAGAAGAGGGGTGCTTGATACACCCCAGCATCAATCATCTTCAGTCGACTGCCTGGATGATAGGGTCTTATTTCTTTTTTGTTACATGGTTACTGAAGACTTGCAGCAGATACTAATGGAGGCAAGAAAGCTTGTAGAAAATCATATAGTAAACGGAAAATGTATTCTAGTGGGTGCCAACAACATAACTATTGGAGAGGTCCTGTACCATATAATTAGCTAGCTGTAGAACTCCCTCTATGAATAAAGAAAATCACAATGTCTGTCTACAGGAATTAGAATCGCTCAGTATTAAACCAAATATCATCTTCCTAGGTGGTCTAAACTATCCAGCTAGAGACTATGAAACCTACACCACCAATAGTTCACTTCACAAGCACAGAAATTCCTGGGCTTTGTAAATACAAATGCCCTGGAACAATTACTCTGAGTGCCTGCTAGTGGGAATAACATCTTCAATCTTGACCTTAGTAGTATGGGAGCATCTTGCACCATCCCTTTCTTATCTTCATCACTTGTTAAGTCTGACCATAAAGCAGTGTCCTTTGAAATAAAATTGAAATCAGTGATCCTTTCCACCCAAGGTTCCTTTAGAAATGTCATTAAGACAAACTCTCTACTGCTACTTGATACGTTGGCAAGCTTCAGATCCTTACAACCCAGTTAACTCCACTGAATATACATAAATGTATACCATCGCACTATACCAGAACGTAAACAGCTGCATAGATGCAGCTGTATCCCATAGGAGCAATTGCAGGGGAAATCTCAGAAACAGACCCACGTGGTGGAACCCAAAAATTAAGCATTTTTTTAATAAAAGGAAAAGAATTTTGAGAAAAAAAAAAGTAAGAGTACTTCCCAGAATGTTGTAGCCCTTGTCACTGAAATAAACAAACAACTCAGGAGCTTAATAAAATCCACCAAAGCCAAGTTTAAGGCAAAAATAGCTACACAAGCCAAAGACAATCAGAAGACATTTTTTTTTTTTTTTAGTTATGTTCGTAATCTCAAACATGCAATAGTAATGCAGTGAGCTGATTTTGAACAATGTTACTTACACCGAGGCCAAAGATTTAGCAAGCCTACTGGCTAATAAATTTAGCTCTTAACTGTATCCCTCTCCCGCCATCATTTGTCCCTCAAGATTCACCTGAAACTTGCTCACATCCAGCTATAACACAAGACCAATGCCGAAAAGTGCTATTAAAAGCAAAGAATACTGCATCAGTGGGTCTTGGCATTATCCCTGGATGTATTTTAAATCGCATGAAGCGTGATTTAGCCACACCCTTACATGTTCTCACAACACTGTTCAATCTCAGCCTCCGTACAGGTTTAGTACCAAGCAAATGGAGAACAGCTACTGTCATTTCCCTGCATAAGGGAGGATCTTCCACTGACCCAGGCAGTTATAGACCCATAAGTCTGACCAGTATCACATGCAAAATCAAGCCATGAAAGACTTATTATTTAATCAATCAGTCAGGACATAGGGAACCTCCAAACACTAGATCTGTCTTAGTTTGGATTCATCAAGAGCAGATCCTGCTTATTCAACCTGGTGGATGTTTTTGAACAGGTCACCAAAGCAAGAGATTAAGACAAAACAGTACAAACTCCATACCCCTCGACCCAGCCACATCTTTTGACACAGTTCCCCACTCAGGCATAGTAGATAAGCTACATAAACTGGGAATAAACTCCAGTGTCACCCGCTGGATTGCCGTCTGGTTCACAGATAGAACCCAGGTAATCAAAATAGGGGAAGTTACCTCCACAGAGACTAGTCAACAGTGGAGGCCCCCAGGGCAGAGTGCTGAGAACTCTCCTGTTTGGCAATTACTTGGGTTCTGGCTGACTAAGTTTGCAGATGACTGCAAGCTAGGAGAGGTCATTGTATCCACAGATTAAGTAACTGGTGCTGAAATTGTGGACTGAAACTAAATGCCAAAAATAAAAATGCATTGTTGTATTCTTTGGGAAGTCATCTATCCCAGGGAGCTACGATATTGACAATACACCCCTAAGATTTGACTCAGTTGTTCAGAATTTGGGAACCAGTATGGACAGTGACAAACTTGCCTGTTTGTAAGGAAGTCCTTCTATATTGCACAACTTATAAATAAAGGAATTGTGTATAGATCTTGGGATGTTGTCCCCTTTACTCAGCCCTCAGTAGGCCAGTCATTGAATATAATGCCTCCTCTGGCATGTCTCTGTCCAGACACATGCAACAACTGGAACGCTCACGGATAGCCTTACTAAATGGATACAAAGCCTAAACAACATATTCTACATGGACCATCTCAAAGCCTTGTCACTAAACTTTGTGTCCCACAGACTGATAAGAGGTGACCTGTGTCTGGCATACAAGGCGTCCTCCATCCCATTACTGATGGATTTACTGCACATCAGCAAGTCAGATGGCATCAGAAATAGTCTGCCTTGAGATCTAAACCTCTTCAACAAAGTGAGGGATGTGTATATTTCACACAGAATACCGCTGCTGTGCAACAGTCTCCACATCCACATAAAACCAAGTTCATTCTTGCCCATTTTCAAAAGCAGCTTAGATCTATGGATGAGAAATGGCAGATTTACCCCAGGACAGCCCCCCTCCCCGTACTACTAATGGACAGAGGCAGCTCCTAAATGTTTTATCTCATGCATGCATCCCCTCAGGTTATCTATGGCATGATTCCAGTTATTCTCAGCAGAGATAATATATAATTTATTTATTTATTTTACATTTGTTGACCAGGAAAGTCCGGCTGGAACGAGGTCCATTTACAGCGGAGGCCTGGGGAGAAAAGCTCCTCATTAATTAAACAATAATTGCAAAAAGTCATAAGACAAACAAAAAACACACAAGAAATAATACATATCTATAATGGATTTATTTTTAGCAAGCTTAAATTGCAGAAAAATGTGGCCCCAGATGGCAGTCAACTGAGAAATGTCCAACACTGTAGCATGAAGACAGTGAGAAGTAGTAGTGAGGAAGGTGAGAAGGAGTGGAAGAGAGAAGGAAAGTATTGATGTAATGCATGGACAGAGCCAGGAATCTATAAGATGTGACTTGTGAATTTTTGAACTGTGTTGTAGATGATGCAGAAGATACATTAATGGGGGAGGTTATTCCACTTTCTAGCTATGGTATAAGAGACTAGAGCTTTGCCAGCAGGGTTGTTAGCATCGGAGATACATAGGAGAGTTTTGATGGTAGAATGGAGAGGACGATTTGCTGAGTATTGGGTCAGTAGTTGGCTTAGTGCTGGAGTTTTGTGAGGATGCCTTAGAATGTTGTAAGCAAGAACTAGTTTGTGGTAACTAAGTAATTGAGGAAGTTCTAGCCACTGTAGTTCCTTTAAGGATAGGCAGTGATGGCTTCTAAAAGCGGAGTTATTGGCAAATTTCGAAATTTTATTGTAACATGATTCAACTTATGTCTAGGTCCAATTTCCTGACCTGGGTAAGGATTGGTGTTGCATACATTAGGGTAGACAATAGGTGGGTTTGGGCTAGGGTGACCCGTGCTTTATCTGATGGGAAGTTTTTGTGTCTGTGTAGAGTTCCCATTTTTTTATGAACTTTTTTGATGGTTTGAGAAATATGGACATCAAAGTGAAGATTTTTGTCTATTTCTACACCAAAGAGTTTAGTATGGGAGAGGGAGAAATTAGTGCCATTACTGGAGGTGATAGTGAAGGAAAGAGGAGAGGTTTTAGATTTGTTGGGGTAAAAAGGAGTAATTTGATTTTATTGGGATTTAGGATAAGTTGGATATCAGTAATCCATCTTTCCACGGAGTTGAAGGATTCCTGGGTAAATTGCTGTAAAGTGGTTAGGGATGGGGCTGAGCAGATTAGCGTAGAATCATCTGCGTGCTGTATAAGTGAGGCATGGTGGGTGGAGGTGTGTAGTTTGTTGATGAAAATGGAGAATAATAATGGCCCCAATATTGAGCCTTGTGGTACTCCTATGGTAGTTGGCAGTGGAGGTGATAGCACACTTTGCCACTGGACAGTTTGTTTCCTGCCAGATAGTTTTTGAAACGGGCAGTAGTAGAGGGGGCAAAGGACAGGGAGGATAGAGTGTCTAATAATATGGTATGTGAGACCATATCAAATACTTTGGAGAAATCTAAGAATATAGCTGATACAAATTGTTGTTGTTTCTAAGTTGGTTAACCTGATTAGTAAAAGAGAGAAGTGCAGTAGTTGTGCTATGATTTGGGCGGAAGCCGTGCTGTGTGATGGAGAGGAGGATCTGATATTGTTAATCCTCGTTTATTCCTTACGCATGGGTATAAGTTCCGAGCTCGGAACCAAGCCGGCCATTTTCCAAGCTCGTGTTCGCTTCAAACTCTTGAGCTAAACTCTTACCCACAGTCCCCCTCTCCCTGTTACCTCAGATTTTGTTTGCCGCGTTGCCATTAAGTCGTGTCAAGCTACTTCTCTTGAGCTAAGTACAGTCAATTGTTGTTTAATTGCTTTACAGATTACTTTTCTGTCAGAAAAGTTAATATTTTATTGTCTGTTACCCTGTTTCTCCCTCAGTCTCCGTGAGGTCCACTAGATGCCTTTCCGAACATTATGTGTTGCGTCTTGTTGTTGGACCAGGTACTCTTGGCCAGAGGTATCCCACCCCTCAGGAACTGTCCTTCCTTGGATGGTGATCACCCATCTCCAAAGACCCCTTCTTATTCTCCTCCTTCATTACCTTTGAAGTCCATGGATATAGCACAGTCTTCCCCTTCTGTGGTTCCCTTTATGGATCTCACTAAGGAACCGCAGTTGCCTTCGTGGCAGGAAAGTTTTGCTAGGACCCAGGGTGTCAGCTGTGACACGCATAGCTTGCCGCTCCACAGCCATCCAGGGACTCCGGGTCGGCAGGCTGAGCCACTTAGGGGAGGGTTGACCCCTGTCCTAGACATACACTCCTCTTCATGTGGACCAGCCTTCCAACTGATGGAGAAGGCTTTCGCTGCTGCTGGCAATACCGGACTGTCTATACCTCCGCCCTCCTCTGGTACACTGGTTTCACAAGTCACATCTAGCGCACACCGGGTGCAAGGGCTGCAGGACATATTCCCTCAGGAATCCCCTTTTCTGTTTTCTTCTCCCACTGAGGAGGTCCACCGGAAAAGTTTGTGTAAGAGGAAGCACATGGACTCCATAGAGGAGTCCCTCACCAAAAAAACAGATTTCGATGAGGGGGAAGGATCCCCCCTCGGTCACCCTCTGAGGTATCCTTTGATGATATCCTTGAAATCCTGAAACAGAGAGGTGACTGGCAGTCCTCTAATCCGACCTCTGAGGAATTTGTGTTCCTGCAGGCCTTTCGCACCCGGCCCCCTACCTCCTCAGTTACTCCACCTGCCGATGAACTTGTCCGGCTCATCGTGCAGCGTGCTTGGAAGGCTCCTGATACTGTCTAAGCTATTCCCCGGAGGCCAGATAAGATCTTGTCCCCTCCTGCTTCAGATCCCCATTGGTCCAAAGGTCTTCCTGTGGATGCTTTGGTGGTGGCGGCCGTAACAAAAAGGATCTGGCAGAGGAAGAAAGCCAGACTGTCCATCTGCCTAACAGAGTGTCCCGGGCCCTGGATAGGATAGGGAAGTGCACCTTTGCTTCAGCGACCTTAGCTATCGGGTCCCTGAATTATATGGCACATTTTACCGGGCTTCAAAGGGATCTGGTTTCTGAGCTCTCTGAAACCTTGGCTGGTGCCGTGTCTGATGAGGTCCGTGACAAAGTGGCCTCTCAGCTGGCCACCATTGAGTCTAAATCTAACCCCTCTATGCGACCGATATCTCACGCATCAGAAGGAGCAGCTAGAGCAGTGGGTTCAGCTGCGGTCTTGAGACGACACGCCTGGATGCGCTTGTGCAACTTCGCGGAACCCTTTAAGTCTTCTTTTCTTAATGCCCCCATTGAGGCCTCCTCGTTGTTTGGGCCCAAAGTTAAAAGCACACTGGCCAGATGTGAACAGGACGGTAAGACCCTTTCTGCCGTAGGTGTCCGTTATTCTTCCCCTCAATGTGCTTTCTTCCGAAACCAAAAGAGTGGGAAGATATGGTTCAAGAAGTCTCAGGGTCCTTTCCGTGACACACAGGCCGAGTTCTCCCCCAGAGGCAGAGGGGGAAACTCGCAGGGAAGACGCTCCTTTCGGGGCAGAGGGGGTCCGCGTAACCAGGGTTCCAGGGATTCTTTCCCTGGTCAATCCTACCAGCGCTCCTGAAGAGCGGCCCAATGCCTTTCCTCTGGAGGTGGTTGGGGGACGTTTCTCCTTGTACCCTTCTGCCTGGCTAACCATCACCACTGATTCCTGGGTACAAAGGATTATAACCAGAGGTTATTATATCCCCTTCGATCTTTGACCCGTCCCTTCAAAATACCTTCCTGATGTTCCACCCAGTCAAAGGGAAGAAGCAGCACTAGAGATAGAAAAGCTGCTAAGAAAGAGAGTCATCCAAATAGTCCCTCCAGACCAGATAGGATCCAGATTCTACTCAAGACTATTTTTGGTGCCAAAGAAAACCGGGGACTGGAGACCAATTTTGGATCTCAGTGTATTGAGCAAGTATGTGAGAGTACAAAAATTCCGGATGGTCACAATACAGTCTATCCTCCCGCTTTTGGAAAAAGATGATTGGATGTGCTCTATAGATCTTCAAGATGCGTACTACCACATAAAGGTGGACAGGCCATCAAGAAGATTTCTGTGCTTCCGTGCGGGAGCCAGTCACTACCAGTTCAGAGTACTGCCCTTCGGACTCTCTACAGCCCCCAGAGTGTTCACAAAGTGCATGGCAGTTGTCACAGCTCACTTGCGACTTCAAGGATTCCAGGTGTTTCCTTACCTAGATGACTGGCTCATTTTCACCCCCATCAGACATCTACTGGAAAAAGCCTTGGCATACTCTCTCCTCGCTGCTCAAAGGCTATTCATAACCATAAACTGGCAGAAGTCCAATCTCATCCCATCTCAGTCGACAGAATTCATAGGGGTTATCTTGGACACAAAAAACTGCAGAGCTGCTATTCCAGAGCACAGAATTCTAAGGATAAAGCAACAACTAATTCCAATCCTTTCAAAGGAAAAATCCACTGCTCACTCGGTTCTACAGCTGTTGGGTTCCATGGCAGCCTCCATCACCATTGTTCCCCTGGCCAGGTTTCACATGAGGCTTCTACAGTGGTTACTGCTCACCCAATGGTATCCCTTTCAGCATCCACTTTCAGCCATGATTCGAGTAACCCACAGGTGCAAACAGGATTTAAATTGGTGGATGACACACAGTCTCGCACGATGGTCTCGCCCCTTCTCCCCGCAGCAACCCAAGGCCACAGTGACCACGGACTCCTCCCTGATGGGGTGGGGGGGCTATGTCAGGGACAGACAGTTCAAGATACTTGGTCCGAACTGGAGGCTCGTTTGCATATAAATGTTCTAGAGCTGAGGGCGGTGCTTCTGGCGTTGCAAGCTTCCCATCACCTGCTGCCGTCTGGGACAATTGCGATTCAGTCGGACAACATGGCGGTGGTCTGGTATATCAACAAGTAAGGTGGAACCAAATCTTACCCTCTTTGTCGAGAGGCCATGAGGATGTGGTAATGGGCGATGGCTACCAACCGTTTTCTTCTAGCAACGCACATTCCCGGGCGTTCCAACATGATAGCAGACAGACTCAGCAGGTGCATTCTTCAACCTCACGAGTGGTCCCTGAATCCCTTGATAGTGGCGGAGAACTTCCACCGCTGGGGCCGACCTTGTTGCGACCTCTTTGCATCCTCGACCAACTACAAATGCAGCAACTACTTCGCCCTGATTCCCCCTCCGGGGCAGTCACCCAGGGACGCTCTATTCCACGATTGGCTCTCTGGTCTTCTTTACGCATTTCCACCCTTTCCCCTCATTCCCCAGTTTCTGAAGAAAGCCCGTCGGTTGAAGAACAAGGTGATCCTCATAGCACCATATTGGCCTCGACAGATTTGGTTCCCCTTCCTTTGGCCTCACTTACTAGATTGACCATGGATTCTCCATCCAATCCCGGAATTGATTTCACACCCACAGAGCCTGATTCATCCCAACCTGAGCAGCCTGAAGCTCACGGCTTGGTTACTCCAATTCCCTTGATTGCCAGGCAGAATGATCTTTCCCTACCAGTATGTGATGTTCTCATTGCTTCTCATACGTCTTCCACTAAAGTTACTTATCTGAGCAAGTGGAAAAGATTTACCTGTTGGCTAAAAGATAAACAAGTAGACCCCTTTTCAGCACCAGTGTCGATAATACTAGACTATCTGGCCGACCTGTTTCAATCGGGTCTGTCGGCCGCTACCATTAGAGTTCATTTGGCTGCAATTTCTAATTTTCATGAGGGTGTCCAAGATTCCTCTCTTATGTCCCATAAATTGTGCAAGACCTTCATAAAAGGTGTGAATCATCTGAAGCCACTTTTTAGAGAACCTATTCAACCATGGGATTTATCATTAGTTCTACAAGCTTTGACAATGTCACCTTTCGAACCAGCCTCTTCTTGCGACCTCAAGTATTTGTCATGGAAAACCTTGTTTTTGGTCACTATTACTTCTGCCAGACATATTTCTGAACTTCAAGCTTTATGTATCAAGAGTCCATACATTATTTTTCATAGAGAGAGAGTGTCTCTGAGAACTTATCCGTTATTTCTGCCTGAAGTGATCTCTGAAATGTCCATTAATCAAGCCATTGAATTGCCAGTTTTCTTTCCAAATCATTCAAACAGAGGAGAGTATTGCCTACATACCCTAGATATACACAGGCAAATCCATTTTTTACTTAAACAGGACTAAACTCTTTCATAAATCTGACCAGTTATTTTTGGCCTTTTCTGGACCTAGATTAGGATCTGCTGTTGCTAAGGTCACATTAGCTAGATGGTTGAATGACTGTGTGATACGTAATATCTCGTTGCCTACTACCATGAAAGCTCATGCAAAAGGGTCTCAAACATCTGTCCTATGCTGCCCGACTGAAAGAACTCCAGCTCTATTCAGTCGCTTACCGCTTGCTCAGAGGTGACCTTTGCCTAACATACAAGGCCATGTCAAACCCAGATTTGATGAATATGCTTCACCTCAAAAAATCTAGATCCGTCAGAGCCACAAGGGCGGGAGACTTAAACCTCGACATGGCTATTAATAGGACATGCTGGAGGGATAGATTCATCACCCAAAGACTCCCTATGCTGTGGAATAAAATCCCGGTATATGTGAGGCAGAGCACCTCGCTGGCCTTGTTCAAGAGAAATCTTGACCAATGGATGGGAGATCGCAGATATACCCCAGGGATTACCTCAGTGTCACTGCTCAACAGAGGCACAGCAAAATAATGGGTATAGTTCCCCATACTAAAGGGGTGGCGTAAGCCACAAAACTATGGGCTAGGCTTGTAAATGCCCTCGGGCAGATAGCCTAGTATGAACCTATGAACTTCTGCTGCCTTCCATGCCAGAGCTTCTTTACATGACATCTGTGCAGCTGCAACTTGGGCTACGCCTCATACCTTCATCAATCATTACAAATTGAATTTGGCCTCCAGGGGAAGAGCATCCTTCGGTTCTATGGTGCTCAGGAATGTCGTTCCATGAGAGCCTCCCAGGAATAGAGGTAGCTGGGGACTCTGTCCCATGTGTAAGGAATGAATGAGGATTAACAATATCAGATAAAGAAGTTATGTCTTACCATAGCGTTCCATATGTATTGTTGATCCTCGTTCAGTCATTACGACCCTCTCTCCTTCCCCCTCCTGTGGTTTCTAGTGGGTCTCGCTATCCGGTTCTCTTAGGTTATGTGACCAGAGGTAGTCTCTACCTTCTTTGACTTGCAAACTCAATCTGAGGTAACAGGAAGAGGGGAATTGTGGGTAAGAGTTTAGCTCGAGAGTTTGAAGCTGACACGAGCTTGGAAAATGGCCGGCTCAGTTCCGAGCTCGGAACCGGTACCCATGCGTAATGACTGAACGAGGATCAACAATACAGATGGAACGTTCTGGTAAGACACAACTTCTTTTTATGTAAATTCAGGAAGTGCATAACTTGAGTGTGAATACATTTCTCAAGTAGCTTAGATAGGGGGAGGTAAGATAGCAATGGGGCGGTAGTTTGTTAGGTCATAGGAGTTGCCGCCTTTCTGAAAAGGGATAATATATTAGACTTTCCATAGTTGAGGTATGTAAGCTTCCTGTACAGAGCGGTTGATAAGAATTGATAATAATTATCGACCATGGGATGGGTGAGGCCAATCTATAGCCAAATGGGATAGGTTATTTCAAACTCGAAAAGGGAAATGGCTAGGCTTAAAAAGGCCTGCAAGGGCAGCTAGCCTAGTACTTGCCTATGAACCTATAACTAACACCCATTCAGGGCTAGTTGTTCTCTGATGTTGCAATATTTGTGAATTACTATCCTATGGCCTTTTCTTATTCCTCTGTCGTGGTTTATTTATCTGCTGTTTCACCATGTCTGCTTATGAATCCTCCTCTTTCAATGCAGCTGCATGTGTAAAAATGTTCTTGAAATCTGTTTTTCTTAATAGGCCACAAAGAAAACTGGTGTCCTGTCCTTGTGATCTTAATTTTATGTCAGAGAAGCTAACACTTGCTCCATTTGAACTAGCTAATCAGGCTGACTTGAAGTTCTTGAGATGGAGAACAGTTTTTCTGATTGTTCTGACCTCTGCAAGAAGGGTGTCTTGAGTTGCAAGCTGTTACGGTGAATCAATTGAATCTCATTTTCCATAGGGATAGGGTTTCTTTGAGAACTAATCTTTCTTTTATACTTAAGGTGGTATCCAAGTTTACTTTAAGCCAAACTGGTCATCTCCTTAATTTTTAGATTTAGGAAAGAATGGAGGCTGCATACCTTGGATGTCCACAGACAGCTCAGGTACTTGGCAGAATTAAATCTTTCAGATCTGTGGATCAGTTGTTCATTTCTTGTGAAGGAAGAAGAAGGAATGACTTGAATCAAAATAGACCATTTCCAAATGGTTACTTAAGGCAATTCTTTCTTATACTCACTATAACAAATCTATTTCAGGCAGGGTCAAGGCCACTGTGTCAGGGCCTTGGCTTCATGTTCGGCTTTTTGGAAAGGGTTGGATTCTGGAGGTATTATAAGTTGCTACTTTATCCTTTTAAAAAGCATTACAAGCTTGATTTCTTCTCTAAATCCAGATCAAGCTTTGCTAGAACCATTGTCCAGGGGCTTCTGGATTATTCTCCTTCCACATCCCAAACGTAGCTAGCCATGGTAGTCTAACCATATTGCTAAGTCTACTGTAGTATTAGTGATCAGTATGATGAACATAGTATAATTGTTATAATTGTGTAACTTGAACTAGTTTGAATGACTGCTGCTACAGTAGCAGTTTCCTCCCTCCATCCCCACTTTTTTTGTGTGTTTGTGTGTGTGTTTTTTTTTATGCCAGGGTGTGGACATTTATTATTTTATTATTTTTGTCTCTTCAGGGTTCAGACTCCCTCTGTCTGCTGACTGGAAAGCTCTGAAGGGCTTTGCGCCCAAACTTGTATTTTAGTCAGCTAATCTCAAGCTGCTTAACAGTTTGAGCTTGTGGAAGGTGCCATGAAACTTTGGAAGTTGTCCAGCTTTTATATCCTTGGCAGGATTTAACCAATAACAGGTTACTGCGGCAGTGATCATGTGAACATCTACTGTTATGGTAAGTTCAACTTAGACAGCTGTACTTTATTAGCCATCACCTCACAAAAGTAGTATGCAACTGCTTCAGCTAGAATACTCTTTTTGTTCCACTTTTCATGTAATAATCGTTTTGCATTGCAGGTTAGTTATTATTCTGCACTTCTGATGTATGTGCTTTTGTTTAAAATGTCCCTCATCCATATTTAGTGCATCGTACTTGGTCTGTTTTTCTTTGTAACAAGGTTATAGCTGAAGAGGACCTTTAGCTCCTATCTGGTTATCAGTCATCACATTAGGGCACAGTTGTAGAAAAGGAAACCAGCTTGTTAAAAAAAAAAAAAAAACTTTTTTAGGTTTATAAGTACTTATTAGGTATGCAGACAGAGACAACTGGAGAACCCAGCTAAATGTCCTAATTGCCCCAAAGCACTATCTGGTTAAGTGATGTGCTCAAAGTCAGACTGTGCAGAAATAGAGATAGAATTGAAACTTGGACTACAGGCATCGGCTAGTTAACAGCTGATAACGCCAATCGTGTGTGCTAACCGCCAGATGATCAGAGTGCAGGATTGCATTTTCAGAGGTATTGCAAGGAGCAACTCTGGGATCTGTGGGCCAATGAGCTTAATTTTTTTTTTAAATGAGCCTAAGTTTGTTGATGGATAAAATGATAGAGATGATCCTGAAGTCAAAGTTTTAAGGTTTCTTTCTGGAGCAGAATGTGCAGAATAATGAATCTCAGCGTGCTTTCATGGCAGGTAAGTTCTAATAGATTGTGATCCATCTCTGTCAGTAGGTTACTAGAGAGGTAGCAGAGGCAGTATTGTGAATGTGATCTCTGTGGGCTTTACTAATTCATTTGAATTGACTCTGATTCTTGAGAACTAAGGCTATGAGCTGCTAATGAGCTTTATCCTTTTCAGACTACTGTGGGTCTCTTGTGCAAATTATTTAACAGTAGTGTGGGCTTGCTGTGAAAAGAGGTACTTGTACCTAGCGGGTTTACCTGATTAACAACTAATTGAAATAAAAGTAAACATGACCTTTCCATGGGAAAACAGGAAATTTTTGATATAGGTGTACAAGGCATTAACAGGGAAGTGTGATGAATTAAGCTGGGTAGGAAGGATTAGGGCAGGTGGTGGGGGGGGGGCATGACTGCTTGATTTAGGTAAGTCTGTTCATCCTAGGTATTAGGAAGCATTTTGACATATGTGTACCAAATTGGTAGTAGAGACTAAGATAGTCAGGATATTAAAAAAAAAAAACTTGTGATACCTCACATGAGAAAAGACGAGAAGAGAAAGGAAAGCAGCAGGTGCCCTGGGCTAGTTGCAATATGGGCATACCAGATGGACAGTACAGTCTCATACTGCTGCCATTTTATGTGAAATGCTAATTGGTGTCCTGTCTTACCGGTGTGCTGGTGGTCCAGTATTTTCAGATCAGAATGCAACACTATGGTGTGTCATGTTAATCGGGATACGGTTTAGTGGTTCATGAAAGAAGGTCTGGAAGGAGATGATCCACGGGATCCTTATAGTGAGGGATTACTGATTAATTCACTGTGATCACTGTGAGTACAAGTATGTTAATTTTAAGGCCTGTATGATTCAAGAATGGAAAAAGGTACTTTTAGTGAAGCGGTTGTATATTTAATTGCCCTTCATTTGAAAGGAAGTTGAGTTGCATGTGCAGAAAAGAACATGTTTAGTCTGGAACATCTTACTTGGAGTTGATTTAAGTTTTGTAAAATGTGATCACGTGGAGTTCAGGAGGGGGGAACCCTTAATTGTCTTTTTTTTTTTTTTTTTTTTTGACTGGTATGATGTTTACATGCTCATTCCTGAAACTGGGAGGCCTTTTTTCTAGGAAATATTGGGTGAAGCCGAAACAAAAACATACTTCAAGAAGAAGATAACTCAAATAGTTTAGGTTCATAGGTTGTTACTGAGCTATCTGCCCAAAGGCATATATTAGCCCAGCCATGTTGTGCGGTATTCACCGCCCCTTTAGTAGTTCCCTAGACCCTTGTACTAGCAGCTAGTACCCTTGGCCCCTGTCTAGTAGTGCTGTTGGTGTGATCCCCGGTGTGAACTTTCTGTTACCCATCCACTCATCAAGGTTCCTCTTGAAGAGTGATAGTGAGGGGCTCTGTCTTATGTAGATCGGGACCCTGTTCCATAGTAAGGGAAGTCTCTGCGAAGGGAATCTATCCCTCCAGCATGTTCTATTCATTGTTGTATTGAGGTTTATATCCCTAGAGCGTGTAGCTCGAGTAGATTTGGTTTTGCTAAGATGGAGCATGTTCAACAATTTTGGGTTGGACATGGCTCTGTACGTTAGACAGAGATCGCCTCTGAGAAAGCGGTATGCAACAGAGAACAGTCTTAGCTTTTTCAATCGTGCTGCATAGGGCAACTGTTTGAGGCCAGTAATTCTCTTGGTTAGGTACCTCTGTGGTCTCTCCAGCTGCTGGAGATGTCTAGCCAGTTTTCATAGCAATTTTGGCTAAAGAAATAACTGCAAATACTTTTCATAGCAATTTTGTCTATTTGGTATGTAGACTTCATCAGAAATTTTAATTTTGGATTTTTATTTTTATGCTCTTACTCTGTAATCCAGGTTGCTTTTATTTGTGTGTTTAAATATTCAGCAAATGTGCACATTGTCAGTAGTGTGCTACTTAGGTTCACGTTTCCATGAATAATTACAATCATGAAGCATTATTACTTTTTATATTTGTCTCTTTCTCTAGCTCTCTCTTTTTTTTTGGTTTTGTTTTTTTATTTAGTCTGTAGAATGAAAGAGAGATCAGATTTTGTGGAAGTACACTTTTTTGTTTGCTGACATACTTCAGAAGTAGTTTGTAGTGCACAGGTATAAAAGATATATAGATGCATTGAAGGCTTTTGCGGCCAAATTTTTATGAGAGTAAATCTAGTTATTTGCATGACTGAGCAGTGCTTGACTGCATTTTTCCCCAGATTGTGTACAGAAATTCCCACTTGTGTGTGTGTCTCATGCAGTCATAGTTTCACCTTTTACTCATTAAAATCCAGTAGTAAGAAAGAGTTGCATTTAGGACTTAGTTTCTTTTAGATATGCCACAGAAAATGAGGCATTTCATTTTAAAATTTATACTGAAACCTGAAAGATGCTTAACTACATGTATAAATGGTATGTCACTGTTCAGCTATAGTATTGCTTTTTTGACGTGCAGACACTGGTATTATGACAATGTTTGCTGTGGTTGTTAATTTTGCATCACGCATTATAACCCCAGACTAACTGTCCAAACCTAACTTTAATGGTGTTGTGGTATGTTACATAAGAGTCGCATATTTAGATAGGAAAACTGTCTCAATTCCCACCCAAGTATAATCCAGAATTTAGTTTAGGCACGTCTGGTGTTTCACTGTACACTCAGTTTGAAAGCTGCAGCAATGCAAAGCATTGAACATTTAAATACATCTTCACTGGATAACTAGTGTTCTTCTGTTCTGTATAAACCCAGCATCATCATTGCAGAAGGTGCCCGTTTCTAAGACTTTCAGAATCCTGTCTGAAAGTTATGATAAAAAACAAGTAATCTCCGTGGTATCCCCAAAGTCTCAAAACAACCCACTAAAGTGTAGTGGGTCCAAAAACAAAACAGTGTAAGAAACTTCTCTGTGTGGAAGATTTTCAGTCCATATATTTCTAGTTAATCACTGTATATTAATCAGATCAGACAATAGTAGTAGAAGTAGCGAATGTAAAATCGTCTTAAGTCAAAACAAAACAAAAAGTGTCTTTCGGCTTTTCCCGGTTAGGGGTCGCCACAGCAGAACTCTGGTCCGCTAATGATTAGCAGTAGATTTTTACGTGCCAAGTTGCCAGCTCTGACGCACCACCTTCAGCGAAGGTACGCCCATTCATGCATGTCTCCACACAGAAGACGCTCTAGCTGAGAATCGAACAGGACAACATCATACTGTGAGGCGACAATGCTACCGCAGCACCACCACCGCAGTTAAGAAAATATATAATTGTACAGCATTATTAAGTATTCAAAAGTAATCTAAGCAAGGCAGGCAGTCCGTTTCCAGTCGAAAATCCTTTAAGTAGTACACAGACAAGCGGAGTGGTTTATTGTGCTGTAAAACAAAGTGTTATTGGCACACATGTTAAATTCACATCCCTTCCCCCATCAGTGTGACATTCGAGCTGGTCCTGCCCTACTTAGTAGCTGTCATAATAATGTATAACCCTTATGTACTTTAAATAAAATTTTATATAATGATGTGGTACCTCTTATTTAACCAAATTATTAAGTCTGTGATTTTATCCAAGACAGTATACTACATGGCTGGAAATATATCAACCTTAGTTCATTTGGCAATCAAAAATATATACATATACATTTTGCATGTAAAAATCAATTTCTGTTTTCATAACCTATTGTTAACAAAGATCTCTTTCATCCTTATAGACTTCTTCAGGTCTGTGTACAAGAACCCTAAAAACCTATATAATTGTATAATTAGTTAGTATTGTTATTACACATCATTTTGAATAAAGTGGAAAAAAGAACTAGAAAAAAATAAAAATAAAAAATGTATGTTTGATGATGGAAACAAAATATACACTTAAATTTCAACTGATTTAAAATGTTTTTTTAAAACCAATTTGTAGAATAAAATAAAATACTATTAGTCATGTAAACAGTGTGGCAATTTTCTAAGTTCCAGTGCACTTTTAATTGAACAGTAGTAGTTTAGTCCAGGCTTCCTAAAAGAGTTCAGCTTTAATTGCCACATGAGTTCATGTTTCTCCAGAATATTCGGGATGTCTCCTTCAAGATCAGTTATGTCTATGCGATCCAGGATCTGGAACTAACCTGTGTGTCTTTTATGAAGAGAAAGGTGTTTGACTAGTGGATTATTTTTACATCCAGAGCAGATTTCTGACAGATGACATGAAATCCTATGCTTGAGTTAATTTACAGTCTTGCCCACATAGAATGCATCACATTCATTGCACTGTGCCCTGTAAATTACTTTTTTAGTGTTACAGCCACCCCCTGTACTGGTTTTAATGATCTTCTTCAAATAAGGGCAATAAAAACCATCACCTTGCTGTATAAATATACAAAATGTACAATTAGTTTCACATCTTTTAGTGCTTTTCTCACATGGTCTAGGTTTAAATGCAACAAAACTTCTAATGTTCCTGGTCTTCCTATAAACAAATGATGGGGCTTCACCTAAGATGTTAATCAGAAAAGGGTTTCCTGTGACAATGTCCCAGTTTTCTTCAATAATATTTTTGATTCTGTGATAATCCAAAGTATATGTCAGGATGCAGCTATTTTTGCATTTGTTATTCTCTGTGGAATTACTTAACATTTTTCTACTGGGGAGGTTGAGTGAAGGTGCTTCAGTCCTTTGCAGTTCTATAATGGGTTCCAGGATGTTTTTTAACATCTGACTTTCATAGCCTCTCACTAGAAAATCATTCTCTAAGTTGTTCAGGTTTCTCAAAAATGGTTCCATCTCTGTGGTAATTCGAGCTAATCTATAGCCTTGGGACTTCACTACATTATACTTGGTGTTTGTAGGATGTAGACTTGTACTGTGGAGTAATAAGTTAACCCCCGTTGGTTTTCTGAATAAATCAGTGGTGATTCTGTTATTGTTGGTGTCCTTGGAAATCTGCATATCTAAGAAAGTGGTTGAAGTACAGCTATGGGAAGAGGTAAACTTCAGGAAGGGGGTTGTTTGATTGAGGCAAGTGATAAAATCTCCAAGCTGCAAGGTGTCACCTTCCCACACAATAAAGACATCATCAATAAAACGTAAATAGCATGTGATATGCTACATGTAATCTGTGTTTTGTAACACAAAGTCCTCCTCAAAAACCAATGTCTTTTGCCTTCAGTAGATGATTGAAGCAGCATTATTTTCTCTCATAAATTTTTTACTGAGACAAATGGGTGTGACAGTCCTTAAAATGTATTCTTCCTAGCTTGGCTGTTGATAATTACCTTAATGAAAATAATTCTGGCATGAAATAACACACCATACTTTGCTATGGCTGTACAGTAAATTGTACTAAAGTGTTAGTTGGAGAAAACTTTTTGTAAAGTAAAATGTTGTGCATCTCTTAAATGCAGTTAACATTCTGCATGATTCTGGTATTTAACTGGAAATTGTGGTGACATCATTTGTTGGGTTTATTTGGGTAAATGCTGTATTATACATGGTTCTTGTATATGACATAAGTGTATTCAGTTCTGGAAGAACCTCATTTAAGGCAGAAGGCAGCAGGGTATGCAAAGTTCACTTACACAGAATAGCAATTAGGAGCAAGCAAGCAAGTAGTTCAGAGTAGGTACATTGTTCATAGGTGCGTACTAGGCTAATGACCCTGGAGCCTTTACAAGCCTAGCCCAAAAAAATTAGCCAGGCACTGTGCCACCCGATGTTAGTTCACAATGCCCCTATCCAGTAGGGCAACTGGAATGATCCCTGGAGTGAACCTTCTTGTCTTATCTTTTCATGCTATGGTGGCAATTGGATCACTGTTCTCTTCATTTCAGCACAGTGTTGTAATGTTTATCTTGCTTGTAGCCATGTTGTCAACGGGAATGTTGTTAGAATTACCGAAAAATGAAAGCTTCAGTATAAAATGCCAGCAACTGTTGTTGACGCTGCATAATTCTGTAGTAGCTTTTTTCCAAAGCAGCAAGTCTGTCTTTTGTTAATTAGTATCCCAAAGTTGTGTAAGCATATTTATTGCCATCTTATTGAGTTTATTAGCTGTTGACTGAATATCATAATTATATATTTAATTATATTTTTAATATTGTATGGTGTAGATTATGTGCTGTCATTTTCTTTCTGTATCCATGACTGATGTGGTTCTTCTCTTTGGCAAGAGGAGGATCAAACTAAACCACACAAGTTTTAAGTAAACAGCAGGTGCATTTACTGTTCAGAGCTGAAGCTTGTTTTGCAAACCGTCACCTGTTAAATTGTTGAGTCTTTTTCCTTGCACGTGGGATTTTTGTTTAGCTGCACTTCTCATATGAAGTTGAGCTTCCTTTAGGTTTTCTTCCATCTGTACCAGTGGTTAAATATAGCAGCTTTCTGTTCACCTTCCTGTGGTTTGTCTGCTTCAGCAGGTTCTGTACGTAGGGGATTGCTGTTATGCTTTCTTAAAAATTATTTTTGTATTTATGCAAGTCTAAACAACTGTTTTTTAACTCTAGAAACTATCAGAACAAATTCTGTTTTTTATGAAGATGTGAGAATGTGTGCATATGTACTACGTACATTTTAAACTAGTTGGTTCAAATAATTACTTGGAATTTGCAACTCATGTGGATGACAGTTGCTCACACAGAAGAGATTTTCTTTCCTTTCCTTTCTTTTTAAAGGCTTTCTTCTTGGTGTGCTATATGTAATTGTTGCATCTATTTGGCTATTAAGGGTCATTGCAAGTAACTTTGTTTTAGAGCTTTGATCTGACCAAGGTTTCTTCAGAACCCAACAATTTGCAAATAAAGATTGTGTGAACTGAACTTGCATTTGTATGATATAGCTTATTATCAGTTCATTACTTAATACTTTAAATTACATTGCCAACAGGCATGTTTCAGTTGCTAGTTGAAAGGGCCAGTGTTTAAAAATATAGGCTGGTATGTATAGTCATGCAAAAGAGTTATGGGTATCTGTGAGCATAGCTACGCAGCAGTTCATAGAGGCCATTTATGTTAATGAGCATTGTCCGTGAATTAGTGTAAGCAAATTAACAGTAATGAGATGTAAATGACAACGTGTGTAAAACAGCATATGCAAATGAAGCCTACTTGCTGTTCATAGTCAAATGTTTGCATCTTCTGCACATTCATTTTAATAAACATAGCTGTATGTATTGTATCTGCTTTGTATTCTACAAACTTGTCATACTGTGAAAAAATATATTTGTGACACAATCCCTATAAATGTATACACATGCAGAGTCCATCCAAGTGAAGAAAGCAGTCCAACACCTGCCATCCTTAGAAAAAAGCTATGTGACACAATCCCCCTTGTATTGCAGATGTCAGCAGAGTGAAGAAAGCAGTTTAACACAGCCATCCTTTAATTATCCCCTACACACTGTACCACCTACACTGGCTAAGTATCTCTCAATAGACAGCCAACAAAACATCCTTGCCACTTCAGTGCTTTTACCATGTGTGCACAATCACTGCAAGACACCAAAATACATTTTCTAAATGATCACTAATCATTTCCGGCCCCAAAATCTGGACAATACCAAGAAAGGAGGGGGGGTATCCATATTCATCAAGGACACCCACACCTCAAGACTGGTGGCAACGCACGATGCATCGGAGACCATCCAGGTGCAATTAACCATAGGCAAGACTGCTCTGCAAATTGTAGCATGTTACAGGCCACCCTCACAAACTCAGGAACCTCACATGGCCTTCCTGAAAACACTAGAGGGGATAAATGTATCACCAAACACCATCATACTAGGTGACTTCAATTACCCTAATATAGACTGGGAACACTACTCAAGCCCAAACACCCTAGCCCAAAAGTTCCTGGAATTCATAAACTCAAATGCCATGGAACAACTAGTCACCATCCCACAAGAGGAGATAACATACTTGATCTCATCATCACGAACATGGGAGCACTATGTTCAACACGGAGGTGTACCCTCACTGGTGAGATCAGACCACAAACTAATCTCGCTGGAGGTCCTCATCCCACCCCACCTGAAATAAAAAGACCACAGTAAAGAACTTCTCAAAAGCCGACTTCACACTTCTAAAGACTAGTGTGGTCTCCTTTAAGGCCCCGAGCCGGTGGAAAACAGTACTCAAGCCGCTGAATCACTTACAAATGCCTTCTACCAGCACCTGCAGGACTGCCTGGATAAGGCAATCCCAAGCAAAACAAAGACTCTTTGTACCAAAGGCAAGCGTCCAGTCTGGTGGACCCCAGCCATAAACAAACTCTACAACAAAAGGAGGAAGCTACTACAAGATAGAGCAAAATCCTTAAAAGGTAAGACACCCTTGATCACTATAAGTAAAAACTAAGAGCTGTCATAAAATCATCCAAAGCAAATTTCGAGAGAAAATAGCTAAAGACTCAAAAGACAATCATAAGGCCTTCTTTAGCTATGTTAGAAACCTGGGAGGAAACTCCCAGATATGCTCAGAGCTAGTTCAAAATGATGTGAAGATTACTGATCCTACAGACATTGCCAACATACTGGCTGACAGGTTCAGTGCAAACTTCTCCCCTCCCCAAAGGAGAGATATCTATACCAAGCGATTGCAGCCCCCAAACATCTCCAGCGCCCAAGTGAGAACTGCTCTCTCCAAAGCAAAAACACAGCATCCATGGGACCTGATGGTGTCCCCGGCTGTGTGCTCCATGAACTCAATGAGGAATTAAACCCACAGCTAGGACAGCTGTTTAATCAAAGTCTTACCTCTGGATACACCCAGGAGTGGCGCACTGCAACTGTGGTACCACTTCACAAAGGCGGTGCCTCCACCGACCCTGGAAATTACCGCCCATTAGCTTGACAAGCCTTATCTGCAAAGCCATGGAGAGGATCATAATGGACCTCATAAATAAAGACATAGGGAATTTGCAGACTTTGGATCCAACCCAGTTTGGCTTTGTCAAAGGCAGATCATGCCTTTTAAACTTGGTTGACTTTTTCGAAACAGTCACCAAAGCCATTGATGAGGGAAAGGCAGTCCATACAGCCTACCTTGATCTGGCTGAGGCCTTCGATACAATACCCCATTCGGGTATCATTGAAAAACTCATCAGCTTAAATGTCAACCCATACATCACAAGATGGGTTGCAAACTGGCTGAGTGACAGAACCCACAGGGTCAGAGCTGCTGGCGCCATGTCAGACTCAAAGCCTGTCACAAGTGGTGTCCCACAGGGCTCAGTCCTGGGCCCACTCTTGTTTGGCATCTACTTTTCCAGTACAAGCAAACACAGGAGGGTTATGGCTGACAAAGTTTGCAGATGACTGCAAACTGGGCCATAGTAGAAAACACATCTGACACAGATATCCTTCAGAAGGGTCTCACAGAAACGGATAACTGGTGCCAGAGCCACGGCCTAAAGTTAAATGCCAAAAATGCATAGTCATACCCTTCGGGAAAAACAAGGTTACCCCTAGCTACCAAATAGGTGGCAATCCACTGAGCACAGAAGAAGTTATCAGGGACCTGGGGACCCAGGTTGATAGTAGTCTGTCATTCGACACCCATGTAGCTAAAGTAATTAGGAAGACCTTCTACATTGCCCACCTTATCATGAAGGGATTCTCATCTAGATCAAGGGAGGTCATAGTCTCCCTTTACTCATCACTCATCAGACCAATGATTGAGTACAATGCCCCATTCGAATGTATCTGACCCGACACTTGCAGCAGCTGGAGAGGCCACAAAAGTTCCTCACCAAAAGGATAAAGGGTCTCAAAAATCTGTCCTATGCTGCCCGACTGAAAGAACTCCAGCTCTATTCAGTCGCACCGCTTGCTCAGAGGTGACCTTTGCCTAACATACAAGGCCATGTCAAACCCAGATTTGATGAATATGCTTCACCTCAAAAAATCTAGATCCATCAGAGCCACAAGGGCGGAAGACTTAAACCTTGACACGGCTATTAATAGGGCGTGCTGGAGGGATAGATTCATCACCCAAAGACTCCCTATGCTGTGGAACAAAATCCCGGTACATGTGAGGCAGAGCACCTCGCTGGCCTTGTTCAAGAGAAATCTTGACCAATGGATGGGAGATCGCAGATATACCCCAGGGATTACCTCAGTGTCACTGCTCGACAGAGGCACAGCAAAATAATGGGTATAGTTCCCCATACTAAAGGGGTGGCGTAAGCCACAAAACGATGGGCTAGGCTTGTAAATGCCCTCGGGCAGATAGCCTAGTATGAACCTATGAACCTATTTCCACAACTGCTGTAATGATTTCCCATTTACAAATGAGAGCTTTATGCCCATAGTTGTTTGTCTTTTCGGCTTTTCCCGGTTAGGGATCGCCACAGCGGAACTCCGGTACACTAATGATTGGCAGTCGATTTTTATGGTGCGAAGTTGCCAGCCCGATGCCCAACCTTCAGCGAAGGCACGCCCATTGACGCATGTCTTTTGGAAGCCACTCGACCGTGGGGAGGACATGCAGACTCCACACAGAAGGCACTCCAGCCGAGAATCGAACAGGAGAGCCTCTTACAGTGAGGTAACAACACTACTGCTGTACCACCGTGGATACAGACCTTTATGCCCATAATATGAATAAAATATTTCTTGAACTCAGCTCAATAATGTTACCTCAGCGGGAAAGTCTCTTCCAGCAAAGCCAACAAAGTATCGTTTCCAGTTCACTACTTTTACCGTGTATGCACAATCACTAAATGACAGCAAAATATATTCTCAGCGATTACATTTCCTCTGTTGGTGTAATGATTTTCCTTTTACAAATAACATCTTTGCAGTATTCACTGAAAACCACTGTTTTTATGGTTATGATATGAATAAAACATTTCTTGAAGTGAACTCTACCTTATTTTGAACAGTTTAATATGAGTTTCTCATATTTATTTTCTCCTTCCTTTAAAAAGTCTGCAGTTTTCTAATTAATTTACTGCTTAACTTGAATAGTCTGTAGGTAATGTGGTACTGTCACGTAAGTTCAGAGTCCTTTACCAATTTTGTGTGCAGATGACGCCTTTTAACATTCATCTCTATGAAAAACACAAATAGGCCAACCTGTAAGGTGTATTATCATCATAATCGTCATAATAGCTTCCCCTTAATATTTATCCCTTAAGCACTTTACACTTTTGCAGTATGGAGGCATGTTTATCAAAATGCCTCCGCTTTTCTTTTGTCAGTGTGAATGACCTCCTCTGACCTTGTTTGCATAATGAGGTAGCACCACTCTAATGGTATTACCTTTATGCTCAGCTGAAACCCAGGGGTGGTTTGTATACCACTCATAGATTTTCGTGGAATGTAAGCCCTGCTTTGGCCACCCAGTTTTGCCATATGTTCGTACACTGTGTAAGTCACTGATTGTCGATAAACAACATCTTTAATTCACCTTTTCTTGATTTAGAGTTTACTTATCTTTCCCAATTGTTCATAGGTAGGTACTAGGCTATTGGCCCAAGGGCCTACGTAAGCCTAGCCAACAAGGTTCCCTGGCTTACACTACCCAAGAAAGTTATTTTCCTGTGCCACTGTCGAACAGACACACAGAAGTGATCCCCGGGGTGTATTTCCTATTTCCCATCCACTCATCAAGATTTTTCTTGAAGAGTGCTAATGAAGAACTTTGCTTGACATAGATGGGTAGCCTGTTCCAGAGTATGGGAAGTCTCTGGGACAGGAATCTGTCCCTCCAGCATGTCCTGTTTATTGTGGTGACAAGGTTTAGGTCCCTAGAGCGTGTAGCTTGGAGGGATTGGGATTTCTTTAGGTGTAGCATGTCCAACAGCTCTGGGTTTGACATAGCTTTATGTGTTAGGCAGAGATCACCTCGGAGTAGGCGATATGCTACGAAATAAAGCTGGAGTTTTATGATTGTGCTGAATATGACAGATGTTAGAGGATGGATACGTTTTTTAAAAAAAGCTGTTTCAGGCTTCCTTTATGCTTTCTGACTGTGGGTGGTCCGTGTGTGTGTGTGTGTGTGTGTGTGTGTGTGTGTGTGTGTGTGTGTGTGTGTGTGTTTCTCTCTCTGTCTCTTATCCTGTGTGTGTAGGAGAGGGTACTTCCTTAAATTGACCCTTGGGTACCACTCCACTTCTTCAGGCTGCACCACCCTTGCTTTTCACTCGTCATTTTCTCTGATGATCCCTTCTTGGATATTGTGTACAGCTTTGTGGCTCTTGAAAATTTGTATCTTATCACCTTTATTTCATTTCCTCTGAGATATGCATGCTTCTAAGCTCTCTTATCTGTCTTCACATTCTTTCTGTTGCAGAGCTTCCAATACATTAGTTGCTGTTGGACTGCCTTGTGATGATGGTGTTTCCAGAATATTCACAACATTACAGATGGGATTTCATTTTGATAACCATTCTGTATTCTGCTGGCTGTGCCCATCTATGTACAACTTTACACATCAACTTTCCAGCCACGTTGTAGGTCATCTCATAACAGTATGCCCTGTCATTTCCATGTTTTTTTGTAGTGCAGATCCATCTTCTCATCTCCTGCACACTGTTCATTTCTTCCCAGTGAAATGTTTAAGTCACAGACTTAAGATGAATGAGAGACTAACCCATTGCAATACTGCTACTGGGAAGGGCTGCTGGTTATGTGAAGTGGCAGAATTTCCTGTTGATTGCTTGCCTTGAGTAGCCACAGAAGTTGTGATTTTTTTTAGGTATATGTTAGCAGACTGAGCCACCTCACAGACCCTCTGCTTACCCAGTTATTGAGGTTGCTTTGTCTATAAAGGTTGTGAGAAAAACTTTGACAGGAAGTACCAAAAACTAAAAGAGCAATCATTTAGTCTTTTTCTAAGCAAGCATGGTAGAGGGCAGACCCTCTTGCTATCTAATATGAATACCACATGCAATCAGTTATTTGAAAAGGATCAACAGTGTTTAAATAGGAAGCAGACTTTCCTAAAATGATCTGAGCCCTTTGGATATACTAGAGCGAGAGGACGTAGGGAGGGGGTTGGATTCTTGTTTATTGATTCATGAGCCCATATGTAAGTACTAGGCCAGCTACCCTTGTGGGCCATTTAAAGTCTAGCTGATTTTCCTTTGGTGAGAATCAAACCCTGTACCTCTTATCAGAGAGGTGAACACTTTTAACTGGTGTGCCAACCTTCCCCTAAAAAAGTGAACTTACCACTCCTTTACATAGTGCCATGACTCTGATATTTCTTTATCTCATGCTGCCACGTTCTAGCAGCTCTGCTGTGGTCTTTTGAATTATATGTAGGGCTGTGGTTTCTTTCATTAAAACAGTTGTGAAACCCATTTACTACGTCTCTAGCTATGAGTTTGTCTATTCTTCTTATAGATTCATAGATGTTTACTAGGCTAATGATCATAAGAGCCTTTTTAAGTCTAACCATGCATCCCAAATCTCTGACAATTTCTGGTAATCTTGATAAGTGTAAGCAGGGGCTTGGAAGATGAAACATTTACAAGCAGGGGCTTTGGGGATGAACCATTTACTGTGTCCATTAGATATATAGGTGCCAAACCAGGGATGAATTTTGTGTTATCCATCCAGTTGTCTGAGTTGCACTTGAATTGGGTTAGGGAGGAACTGTGCTTCACATGGATGGGGACCCTGTTCAGAGAAAGCGTAGTCTCTGGGATATGTATGTCTGTCCAGCAGGTCCTGTTTATATCGCAGGTGAGCTTTAAGTCTTTAGAACAGGTAATTCTGGTAGTGTTTGTTTTGCTGATGTGCAGGAGGTCCATCAGACTGGGGTCTGACGAGGCCTTGTATGCTAGGCATAGATCTCCCCTCAACAGCCTGTAGAGATGAAAACCGGGATAGGGCCTTGAGGTGGTTTGCATAGGACATGTTACTTACACCCTGCATTCTTTTAGTGAGGAACCTCTATGCATGCTCCAGTTGTTGGATATGCCTGGTTAGGGACATTCCAAAGGAGGCGTTTTACTCTGTGACAGGTGTGATGAATGCTGAATACAGTGGAACAATGACTGACATCCTTGGACCTAGATGTCATACCTTTGCTTATAAGTTGCATAGCATAGAATGATTTCCTCACTGCTGTAGACACATGATGATCAAAGTTTAGAGACTTAGGGGTCTGTAGTTTCCAGGGTCTGTAAATGGCCACCTTTGTTTAGATGGGATGACTGTTGCTGTTCTCCTTTCATGAGGCATGAAGCCTGTTTGGAGGCTGCAGCTTAACAGCAATTCCAGAGGGCCTGATAGGTCATGTATCATGCTATTTAGAAGGCATCCTGGGATATTGTCTGGGCCCATTGATGAATTGTTCTTGGCCTTAATTCTCTCTCTAACTACCTGTTCCCTAGTGATAGCAGGGGGTGTATATTTGATGGTATTTCCTGAGTAAAGGTTGATGGGAAGAGAGGGGTAAAATTGGAGCTAAATTTGTGGGCCAGTAGGTTTGCTGCATCTTCAGGTAACGTATAGGTAGCTCCATTAACAATGAGCTTTGCACACAACTGTGTATTGCACATGAGGTTGTGAATTGGCTTAAGAATGTATTAGAATGTCTTGTAGTTGTCCTTGGTCTGGGAGGCCAAATTTACTTCAAATTTGATTTTTATAGATGTTATTTGTCCTCTGAGTTTTGTTTGTTTAATTTGATGAGTGCTTTTATCCTGCTGGGTGCTGCACTTCTTAATTTTTGCCACAATTTTCTTACTTCTGTTGTACAGCCTGTTTGATGATCTGATTCCACCAGGGTGGCTTGTTTTTGAGTGAGTTCTGTACTACTTCCTGGTGGGACAGCTGCCCTCTGTGTTGCGATTAACATGCTTATATAGGAATTCAGTAAGTAGTTTTGTGTAGGCAGCCATGTTCTCAGAGTTTATGGGGGCTTGAATTTTGCCAGGTTATTACTAAGTTTAACCTTCGAGCAGTTCTTGAATACTCCAGGGTTAGGTGGGGTTCCAGGTTTTATTTTTACTTCAAAGGAGACCATTTAGTGTTCTGACCTTACCAGAGAAGATATTACACTAGGGGATGTGCAGCAACCTCCCATATTTAGTTAAGACCAGATCGAGTATGGTTGCACCCCTGGTTGATTTATTGACAGTCTGCTCCAGGGAGTGTGTGTTTACAAAATCCAGGAATCCCTGTGCCTGTATGTTTGGTATCGTATATGATTCCCAGTTAATAGTGGGGTGATTAAAGTCACCCATGAATATGATATTGGGTTGGATGGTGAGCATTTCCAATAAGTTCAAATACATGTTATGGGATTCCTGTTTCATAGAGGGGTCCTGTAGCTTGCAAAGAAGAGGCATGGGATTTTGCCTGTGGTGATTTGAACATGGAGAAGCTCAGGTGCATTGTCCTGTTTGACCAGCCTTGAGGTATATTTATCTTTAATGTAGATTGGGACTCCTCCACCTTTAGTCCCTGTCTGTATTGTAGCTGGTTTAATGTATGGAAGGCACTATAACCTTGCACTGCTGGTGTGCTCTCTACGACTTTAAACCATGTGTCGGTGACCACACAAACGTCGGCATTTTCTAATGTTAGGAGAGCTTCTAAGGAGTGGAGTTTTTTGTTTAGACAAGTAGCATTGAGCAGTAACAGCTTTAGATGTTCTTAATTTTGATTTGCAATGTTGGCAGTACTTTCAGTTTGGTATTGCCTAAAAAAGGCACAGTTGGGGAGGACAATATTTCAGCTGATATTAAAAAGCCTAGAGGGGAGAGAAGCAGAGTGGTCTGTTGACCATCTCTTTCCATGCTGACAAATATTGCGCCCCCTTAGAATTACACCAGAAATTACGTGGTTTTTTTTTGTATTGTGGCATGATCCTTGGAGAAGGTAAAATGCTGCTCACTGCTAGGCTGATACCAGCCTGGGACACACATTCTGAGAACGCCATGATATCTCTCTTCATATAGTATAGGGAGGTAGGTCTCGGGTCATTTACACTCACACGGTCTATGACTGAGTCATACTGGTACTTGTGGTCCAGTGACCCGAGTCCATGGTTAACGTGCCAGATCCTGGCCCCTGATAAAGCAACTAACCGTGACTTTCTCCTTACTCAGCCTGGTGCGAGAGACAGACATCAGTGTGTCTCACAATGGAGTTTCCAATGACCGGAATGTTGGATTGTGTGGTGGCTTGCCTTATGGGCTTAGAAGTAGAGGCTGAATTTGATGTGGTTATATGTGTTGATGCTGGAGGGTATTTGTTATGTTTACTTCCTCTATGAGGTCTTTGGGGTTAGGAAGGTTGCATTTAAGTGCCTCATCATATGGAGGTCTTTGTGTTTTGCTTTGAATTGTATGTGATGGGTGCAGAATGTGTGCTACTGACAACCTAATTGACATTAGAAGTACTTTTATGTGAGAGCTTTTCCTCTAGTGACATTGTGTACATACATTTATTAAATACATCTCTCACATACCATGTCAGTTTGTTTGAGAATTAACTGGTTGTCAGTTAACATGAGGCAATTTCTACATTGTCTCAGGATGCCCACATCCACCATGGCAACAGACCCTTTTTTATTGATTAGACAGTTGGAGTGAGAATATCAAGTAATATGTTCATAGGTGTTTACTAGATTAATGACCACAAGGGCCTTTTTAAGCCAAGCCATGCATCCCAAATCTCTGACAAGTTCTGGTACCCTTGATAAGTGTAAGCAAAGGCTTGGGAGGTTAAACATTTACAAGCAGACATTCTTTCTCACCCTTCTGGTTAGCTTCACCTGATTTCTCTGATTCTCCTAAAGGGTCTAGTCATGCTTCACTCTGAAAAAATGTAATCTGTATTTTGTCTGATTGTCAGAAACAATCTACTTAGAAAACTTATAAAAGAAAATGGAAATGCTTCTCTATTTGAGCGTCCAGCCAGGGTTCTTGAGCCTTATTCTGTTCCAGTAGCAGATGGCTTACTGTTTTTATCTACATTGTTTGAAACAAGTTACAGCTACTACACTATTAAAGTGCAGTAGGCTGCCATTTCTAATTATCATATTGGATATCAGAACAATACTTTGGCATCCAATAATATGTGCAAAGGTTTTCTTAAAGGAGTGTTTCTTCTTCTTTGCTCTCCCATTAAAGACCCCCTACTCTATCCCTGAACATAAATATAGTTTTGTAAGCCTTAACAGAGTCTCCATTTGAATTGGCTTCAACTACAGACTTGAAGTTTTTATCTTAGAAAACACTTTTTTCTGCGGAGCCACTATATCCACCAGATGAATTTCTGAACTACAAGCTTTGCCTGTTACTGCATCACAGATGATTTCCCATAAGGACAAGGGCACCTTATCCTTTAGCCCCAAGGCAGCTTCACAAAATAATATAAACTGAACTATTAATCTTCCATTGTGCTTTCCAAATTATTGCAGCAGAAGGCTGTCTCCTTCGCACCCAAGATGTTCTCAGGCAACTCAGATTCTGACTTCTTAGGACCAAAACTTTCAGAAAAGGTGCTCCGCTGTTTGCTCCCTTTGCTCATAATACAGTGGGCTCCAAAGTTGCTAAACAATCAGTGTCCATATGGCTATCAGATTGCATCTTGTTTACTCTAGCAACAAGACTATGGCTCATTCCACAACATCAATGGCAACTTCCACTGCTCCTTCAAGTATTCCTCCATTGATGACATTAGGGCAGCGGCCAAAGGTCTACACCTTTTAAAAGAATTATAACTTGGACATCATTTCTAGACTCAGAGCTGCATTTGGAGCTTTTGCTCTCATAGGTAACCTGTCAGGATTCCACCCAAGACCTTGGGTAGCTTGGGATTCTATCCCAACCGTTGAATCTGACAGACTGTTGAAAGAGGATACAGACGTTATGTACTTCCCATAATGGTGGATCGTTTACAACCAAGTCCATCCAATATGACATGCTTTCCTCCATCCCCCATCTAAATTAGCATGTTTCTGCTGCTTCTTGGAATTTCATGTCTGTTATCCTAATACCTTCACTGGACAGCAAAGCTGATCTGAAGGAGAGGCTCACATAGAATTATGGGAAAGTCTGTAGGCAGTCAAAGCACTGCAGTACTAGCTAATGGCCGGTTCTGATCTGAGTAGCAGCTTGGTACCCAGTTGCTATTATCAGACAGACTTGAATGCAAATGAGCCAGTGTTATGGTGATTACTTAACTTACGTTTTTCATACTGGTTCTAGACTATGGAATACACTCCCACTTGCTATCAGCAGTTGTCCTTTTCATAGTCATTTCTTGAAAAGAGTTTCAAGTGCTTGCTGACCTTACTTAGGCATAGAAAACTGACATTCACTCCCCCTTCATTTCTAACTAATCATGTTTCTGCCTTTTCTTGGTGAACAGACTGCACCTAAACCTTTTCATTTTGCATGTTATTGTTTTTACTACATTTTATCATATAGTTCTACCTTGTAATAAGTATAAAGTTCTGTGTAACCTGCTGCAGCTGAAAAGGGGGGGGGGGGTTAATCTGGATCTGTTTACTTGGTTTGTTTTCATTATTTAAGATAAAATATTTCTTGTGAAGTCCCGTCAACTCATTGCCAGTACTCATCATTTTTAACATTTTCTCTGTATATTACTTTCTTAATTAGTTAATTTTCTCATGCCAGGATCAGGCATAATGACTTCCCACCATATTTTAAATAATTACTAGAATTGTGTTTACTGTCACATCATGCTTAACGAACTGAATTTTCAACTTTATTAATTCATTCAGCATTAGTAAGGATAGGCTTAGGTGGCACAATGTTTTGTGAGCTGACAAACTTGCCAGATTGGACCACGTGACCACTACAGGACCACATTGATTTGTCAGAGATAGGCACATCTTTGATGACATTATCAAAATGTTGATCCTGTTTAAATCGACAAACAAAACAGATCAATTATTAAGTTTTTCTTGGTGACTCAGCATACAAACAGATTAGAATTTCCCCAGAAGGTCATTTAAGATGGGAAGATCTTTCATCAAGTGGACTTTTTTGTTTGCTTGTTTTTATTTATTTAATTTTTTTATTTATTGCATTTGTTAACCGGGAAAGTCAACTGGGTCTAGAAGAGCCCATTTTCAGTGGAGGCCCAGAGAGAAAAGCTCCTCATTACACTGCGTACACAGTAGGAGACAGTAAAATACATAGATTAATTTTGAACAGTACTAAAACATTTGATAGTTGCATCCATAGTGGTTACTACATACAGTTAAAATCAATTTTGAGCACTGATGACATTTCAGTAGATACATAATGATCCCTTCATACTTGCAAATGAACACTAAAGACATGCAAGTGTGAAACTGTTGAATACATAAAGTGAAGAGTTTTGTGAAGAACTTGCACATGTAATGAAGTAATTGCGCAAAAGTAATAATGTTTTGCAGTCAGACGTATGGAAGTAGTGGTATAAAGTGTTGACAGGGGTCAGGTTTTAAGGTTATCAGTAGGAGTGCAGGTGCATATCCAATGTGAAGAGAGATGAAGTTTAAGGGATCTTTTAAACGCGAAGGGGTTGGAGATAACCCAGAGTGTAGGAGGAAGACTGTTCCATAGCTTGGAGACCGTAAAAAAATACATTTGACCGGCTGCTAGCTTAGGTTTGTCAATGTTTAGAAGTATTTTGTTTTCTGATCTAAGGTGACGATTGGGTTGGTACATGGTCAGGATACGGGAGAGGGATGGGCAGGCTGCTGGGCAGTAGATAAGTTTGTGGGCAGTAGTTAGTTGTGAGGTGATGGGAGAATTCTAGCCAGTTTAGTTGTTGCAGACTAGAACAATGGTGGATAGAGAATTTAGCATTTGAAGCAAATTTGGCAACTTTGTTGTAGCATGAGTCGAGTTTAGTTTTCAGAGATGACTGAATATTGGTGAGGGTAGGGGGGCCATATAGTAGAGTTGGAAGTAGAAATGATGAGGCAAGAGTTCTTTTAGCAGAAAGGCTGAGAAAGTTATGCCTATAGAGGGCACCTAGTGTTTGATTTTTTTTTTTTTTTTTTTTGATGTTATAGATGTGACAGAAGATTGTCGTTGGTGATTACACCAAGCAATTTAGAACTGGGAACAACTTCAATCGTAGTATTATTTTTCGACTGAATAGAGAGTTCAGACTTAATGACTGGGCTGGAATTTTGGGGGGTGAATATTAAAAGTTTGGTTTTATTGGGATTGAGGGCAAGATGATTTTGTGACATCCAGGTTTCAGTTAAGGTAAAAGCATTTATTTTCAGTACTCTGAATTTCGGTTTTCTGCAACATTCTGCTGCACTGAAGTACAGCAGTAATAACTCAGGACACAACTTTGGTGAGACGTTTTTCACCATCTAAGGACAAAAGGTTGCACCAGGGAGGGCTGTCTCCCTTCTCTAGTTTTGTGTACCCTGCATTTGGAGCCATTACCCAAGGCATAATGACATTCAGTGCTTACAAGGTATTCCTGTATTGGCTAAGAGGATAAAAGTGTGAGTATGCCAATGAAATTTTCATGAATCTGTCCCAAAGAAAACAAAACCTATTAATTTTATATCAGTTTGGGGAAAATTGGGTATTCTGCTGTTAAGGCCAAAAAAGTGTAGCAACAAATGTTGTGCCCTTATATGCACTGGAGAAGACTCCTTATATCCAGCATTATAATTCCTTTTAAATCTATGGTTTTTCAATTAATTACATCACTGCATCAGACTGAAAAAAAGTCTTAAGCAGAAATGATAAGAATAAGCCAAGATTACTGTATGCTGATACAGATTCTGTTGATGGACCCCCTACACACAGCTCATACTTTACTGATATTTATTGTCCTGCAAATGTTACAACTGGGCTGTGCAGATTTTTTTTCCTTTCCATGATCTGCTGATAATACTTGTTGGACATTAAGCCTTTTGGGGTGATATGAATGGACAAGGTGACCCTAATTAGAAGGCAAAGTGACATTTCCAGGGTATGAAGTAAGAATATACTGGGTAGCAGTGTACAGGATTACTCTCCTTCAAGCACTGAAAAGTCTTAAAGTCTCCAACTTTGAACTGTGTTTTAAAGTTGTTCTCCTAACATTCATGTATTTGTGATTCCTAAACGGCAAATGAGAAAATGCAAAGTCAAGCAGTGTAGCATCACTATGGCAACTGATTTCAGTGATTCTACTGGTCTAAGGAACATCTGAGAGTGTGTCACTCAGTCAGAACTACATTTGATAATACTTTTAACAAGTTTATTTATTCATTACACTTCATCTTGCAGTGTGAGTTAACATACAGTAACAATAATTTCAACAACAGTTTTTGTTTCAATTCAGTACTAGTCTTTACATCGTGCCTTCATATTGTTCAATGCCCGCCAGACTTACCACATCACTATTGTGTATGTATTGATCTTAAATATGCTATTTTATTTTATGAACTTTACGCTCCCTTCCCCCTTTAAAGATTCCATCTCCATTGCTTTAATTTCTTTTTACAATGCTCAGTGTATCTGTAAAACTAGATTAGTCTTTGATATCCATTTCCTTGTTACTGAGTTTTTGGTTGCCATGCCAATTCTCATCTTAAACACCAACTCGAAAACATTTGCTCTCTGGCTACTGGAATGTTTGAATCATAACATTCTATAAGGATTCTTTAAAATCAATCGACTCTGTAAATGTTTCCAGTTTCCCACCTCAGCCTCTTTAAATTTCAAATCTCCAGCATCCGTTGAAGTCTACTCAGTGTATACAAATAACAGTGCAAACATCGGTACAAACATCTCCAAGCAGATAACCTGAACCTTCTGGACTTTGTTGTGTACAGAAGTGCCCTACAAATTTCTTCCCATTGTTCGATCATAATATGTTCTTTCTCATTCCTTTCTAAGCTCTTCTGAATGATTCTTACAGTTATCTTACATACTCTTATTCCCCTTTTTGGTGATAGCATATGAAACTCCATCCTCTTCCCCATTCTATGTCTCTCTATCTCTCTCTGATAAGGAAGACAGTCCCTGACTTGCAAGTCAAATCCTTGCTGGGTTTCCTACCACTCTATTAACATTTCCCTTCCAATGCATCTGCCCAAGTACAACTTACTGCCAAAAAAAAAAACAAACGTAAAAAACACAGAACAGGACATCAACAAGAATGCCTCATTAATAAATACGCAGGAAAAGGCACTTTAATCTCTTCACATAATTATAAAGTTCACCAGAATCAAAAACGTAATGTCATTTCAAATGCATTGTAATAAATGTTATCCAATCACATGATCTTTTGTAGACCATCAGTGAAACTGTTTATGTGCGATTATGACAGTGAAATAAAAAAAAAAGTGAATCAGATTTCAGATTGTATGAATACTTATAACAGAAAACTGCCCAAATCTTAACTGTGCATATTTATTAAACAGACATTCTTGTGAAAATGGTCAGTGGATTGTTATCCTTATGTTTATATTAGCTAAGAGAATGGCTAAGGTGTTGGCAAAAGTGACAGCTATGGATTAATGTTTTTTTTGATGATGGAGACAAACGTAAGGCAAACTTAACAGAATGATGATGAGCCAGATGGAAGCAAAGTGCAAGAAGACCCTGCTACCAGTTGGTCATTCTTGATGCAAAGAAGACATTCAATACAGTTAGTTTGGAGTTTACAAGTAGGACAATGGCAGCATTTGTATTCCCTGATAGAATAATAGGGTAACTTAGGAAGTTATGTAAAGGGTCAGAGGCAGACATCAAGTTGGGAGAGTTCCTCTCTCACTGACAAGGTGTGTTTGAACAGATGAACCAGTGTCCTTTTTCTCCTTTGTTACCTGTCTTATAATTAGATAACTGGCAAAGGAAATACGGGATTCACACATTCAAGGATATAACTGGTATGGTACTAAAGGAAAATTAGTCTTATTTGTAGATCACATTACTTTATAGTTGATAAATCCAGAAAAGAACATTCAAGTCTTCTGGAACATTTTGAGACACTTTCAGGTTTTTACAGGATATAAAATAAATGAAGGTAAAACAAAGGCTGTAGCAGCAGTCTATCTTCCCAGACATAAATTAGTTCAACAGTACCCACATTTATGGGGACATGATAAGATGGAGTATTAAGATGTTTTGGTTGAAAAGGATTCCATTATGGCAGCTAAGGATATGTAAGAAGAGGTTAAACAAAAGATATTATAAAAGTCGAGAAGCTGGAAGCTCTTAACTATGGATATGAATAGTAATGTACAAGCAGAAAAATGTTTCTAGACCCTTTAATACTATATACAGGTCACCCATATTTTTATCAATTAGAGGAAAAGCTATTGATCACAATTAATAAAGAACAGAATTAATTTATATAGGAGGGAAAGAGCCAAGTGGGATAAGTTGTTTCTACCCACATAATAAGGTGGTTTAAGATTACCAGATTTGAATGGACAATTTAGAGCTATACAGTTAAAGTTCATGTATGCAAAACAGGCAGAAAACTGCAAAACAAACTGGAAAGAAATGATGTTGAAATGGGGGGTTCATGTTATAAAGAGCGAGCTGGGTTTTTGGATTTTGGCATTTAAGAAGAGCAATTACAACCAAACAAAATACCATATTTGCAAAGTAGCAGAAACTAGTTTAAAAACATGGCCAAAATGGGAATGGAGAAAGTAGATTTTACCAATAGGGCTGACTTCAAGTAGGGGAAAGGAAATTAGGCAAGAAGAAGATGGAATTTTCTGGAGAAAATTAGTAAAGGAACCAAGGTATTGGGAGAAGTCAGAGTGGGATGAGGTCAAGCAGAAGTTTGGACTACAGGTTGGAGACTGCCTTTCCTACTAGGGATTGATAAAGTTCAGGCAAAGAGAAATTCATAAATGAATCTTAATTGAAAGAATTGCTCTAGTTGAGTTTATAGTGGAATCTAGACTAAAGTCAGTAGTAAAAAGGGGATAGATACTAGGGCATATAAAATAATGCATGACAACTTTTTTTCCACATGTAGACAACAATTCTTGGATGTGTAGTGGGAAAGACTGAGGTACTTGGGAACATGTTTTTTAAGAATATAATGAGATGGTAGATTTAAAAAAAAATCCTTATTGGGTACTTTTTCAGAAATGTTGGGGGTGCAAATTACTGTAACTTAGGAAATGATTCTTTTGAACTGGGATATGGAAACTGAATTGTCTAGATAACCTAAGGCCCTACAAAGTTGGCTGCCCCAAAAGCAATTACTGGAAAATGGAAATCAAAACTAAGTCAACAGTAAGAGAATTATTGAATGTTGTAAAGGAGATACAAGAATTGGAGGTGGGATTTTTAGAAAAGGGAAGAAGCAAAGTACATAGAAATAAGTGGCATCTGTAGAATAATGTTCAGGAGGAGAAGTAAGTGAAATTACAGGGCAGGCAGGACTTCAGCAATCTAAATTATGTTAAGCTAAATAATAGTTAAGAACTAAAGCATATGTGTATAATGCATGACAAAGAGAAATATATGTAATGGTGTGTTTGCTTTTCATAACTTTGTGTGTACCCAGGTCACTATATGTGAAGTTAATAAAGGTGTTTACAAAATTCATGAATCTGTTTCAAAATATTCTACATCACTGAGATACCATGATGTTCTTCATCTCACATTGCTGCAGTCCTTACACTTGGGTAGTCCGCTGTCCTCGGTCGGCCCGAATATCAAAGTATTAGGCTGACGTCGGTCAAGGCGCTTTAGACTGACATCAGGACGTCAGGGTACAAATGCGCATGACCGACGTCATATCCTCAGTCTTTTTTGCCGCATGGTCCGATGCAGAAGCAGCGTTGCAAGTGCCGTTCGGCGTTCTGAAATTTTTCGAATTCGGAGTTTCAGACCGAGTCAAAGTTGGGTAAGTACCCCGTTGGGGAACATTTTAGTTTTTTCTTGCCTCAGTGGTTTACCGGATGTCAGAAAAAGTGAATAACTGTATTTCTTGTGGGAAACAGATACCGCATAGAGATTATCATACTTTGTGTATTCCTTGTTTGGGGCCTGAGCACGACGTTGTTGGGTGTCGCTTTTGTGCTAGGTTCAATAAGCGCACTATTAAGCGAAGGTTAGATTGTGCCAGGTTGGTCTTTGGGAAGCGGTGCAATTATAAGATGCCGTCGGATGCTCCGACGCCCGCTTCTTCAAAGAAGCACAAAGACAAAGCAGCTAAACCCAGGCAAGAAGAGTCGTCCGCACCGGATGCCGGTTCTTTAGAGGCGTCAGTGGAACCGGTGGTTCCGCCGGAGGCTTCTCTGGAGTCCCAGGGGGAGACTTTGTTATTGCAGGATGTGGCCTCTCAGGAGGCAGGTCAGGCTGAAGGGGCTTCTCAGGTTACTGTACTCCCCTCCCTTCCTAAGGTGGTTAGGCCCTCTCCTTCTGTTTCTAAGGCTTCTCCCAGAGGCAGGCCAGGTTTAGCTTCTGTTGGTGTCACTCCTAGTTCTACAGGATCTGTGCCCAAGAAGCGCATGCTTAAAATGGCAGAAGATTTAATTACTTTGATTAGAGGTTCTTTGCCCCCTCCAGATAAGAGGCCTAGGGTGGAACCAGAGTTGGGGAGTTTTGAGCAGGCTTCAGATGTTTGAGTCTTCGGCTGAAGACTTGCAGGAGTACTCTCCTTATTCTGATTCTGATGCAGATGATTCAACTCCTTCTGCTTCTCCTCCAGAGGATTTTTCGTTTTCAGAGACTCTTCATTCCATGAGGGAGCATTTTAAGTGGGAAGGTCAGGACTTCTCTGATTCCAGGAAAAGGCTTAGGGAATTTTTGCTTTTACCCCAGCATAGGCCTTTGGCTATACCTCCTGTTTTGGATGTTGTGGAAGATGTGTTTGCAGAGGCTTCTCTTAATCCTGATTCTTTGCCTCCTGCTCCTGTTAAACCGGATAGGTATTACAGGGTGCCTGAGGCTCATAAATATCTTTATAAGAGTCCTAGGGCGGACCCAGAAACTGTTAGTCAGGGACCTAAGGGTGTCAAGGCCTCTGTTGTAAAAAATCTGGTTCCTCCAGATAAAGAGGCCAGAGCTTTGGATAGATGGGGAAAGAAAGTCTATACTTCTTCCACCTTAGCTATGAGGGCTTTGAATTGCCAGTTTCACATGTTGAAATATCAAAACTATCTTCTTTCTCAATTGAAGTCTAAGGTAGATGCTCTGGCGGAAGGCATTGAGTGTAAGGAATTGCAAGATTTAGTACATGTTTCTGAACAGGTGGGTAAGCATTCTTTACAATGTGGTTTTGATGCTGTACAGGCCTCGTCTAGGGTGGCTGCCACTGGGTCAGTTCTTTGCAGGCACGCCTGGCTGAGGGATCAGAATTTATCTGAACATGTTAAGACAAGGATTTTGGATGCTCCTTTACAGTCTGATGTGTTGTTTGGTTCACCTGTGGAGTCAGTCTTGAAGAAAATGGAGGACAAGGCTAAGTCTATGCAGACTGTTAAAGATTTTTTGCAAGTTCAGCCTCGCAAGTTTAGTAGGAATTGGCCTGCTAAGGGGTGGACGTACCCTTCTTATGATTCACAGTCTAGGGGTAGATCTAGACGTGGTAGGGGCAGAGCTCAGAGCTCCTTTAGACCTAGAACAGGGAGTTCTCCTGCACATTCTTCGGGTGAGGGCAGGGGCCAGTCCTTTCGTAAACAGGCCCAATGACCTACCTTTTCAGCTGCCAGATCCTTCTCGCATGGCAGCACCTTTGGGAGGAAGGTTGGCACTTTTCAAGGAAAATTGGAGTTTGATTACCCAAGACAGATGGGTATTAGATATCATACACCAAGGTTACAGGTTTTATTTCCATACCTTGCCTCCTTTCAAAGGCATGCCGGACGTTCCTCCTCAGCAAAGACTAGAGGCTCACAAACAAATTTCTCTGCTGCTCCAAATAGGGGCCATACAACCGGTCCCTCTGCCAGAAGTGGGCCTAGGATTTTATTCTCGCCTGTTCCTAGTACCAAAGAAGGGGAACACGTGGAGACCAATTCTGGATTTATCTATCCTCAACACTTATCTGGACATTCCCAAGTTCAAAATGTTGACGTTACAACAGCTTTTACCTCTGCAAGGCAAAGATCACTGGATGGTGACTCTGGATCTCAAGGAGGCTTACCTTCATGTTCCTATCAGGCTAAGTTGCAGGAAGTATCTGCGTTTTCGAGCTGGGACTTCTCATTATCAGTTCTCTGCATTGCCCTTTGGCTTATCTACTGCGCCCAGAGTGTTCACGAAGGTTCTGGCTCCAGTGATAGCTTTCTTCAGGCTAAGAGGAATACAGATCTATCCTTATTTGGACGATTGCCTGATTCTGGCCCAAGGAAAGGACGAACTTCTTCATCATTTACACTATGTGATAGCAGTGCTAAGATGCCTGGGGTATTCTGTGAACGAAATAAAGTCCAGTCTAGTACCCTCTCAGGACATGTGCTTTCTGGGTGTGAGACTGAATACAGCATCCCAGATGGCCTTTTTGACCCCGGACAAACAAAAGAATCTTTCTCTGTACTTCCATCAATTGTCTCATCAGTCCAGGCTGACTGCAAGGACAGTCCTTCAGGCCTTGGGGTTCATGGCATCTTGTATTCTGGTGCTTCCCAATGCCAAACTGCATATGAGGAAGCTACAATGGTATCTCAAAAATGTATGGACACAGCACTGCCAAGATATGGACACTGTCATTCAAATAATACCTTGCATTCAAAAGGAATTTTTGTGGTGGGCTCAGGAATGTCACCTAAACAAGGGACTCTCTGTGACCCGGCCAGAGGCGAGTCAGATTCTAACGACAGATGCCTCAGACAAAGCTTGGGGAGCTCATCTAAATGGAAAGTGGGTACAAGACACGTGGCCTGCCAGACTTCAACATCTACATATCAACTTGAAGGAGATGTTAGCAGTCCAATTTGCATTAATAGCTTTCAAGGATTTACTTCTTCCAGGGCAGGTGTTGGTTCTAACAGACAACACAACTGTCATGTGGTACATCAACAAGCAAGGGGGAACACATTCTTATCCTCTATGCAGACAAGCAATGATGTTGTGGGAGACTGCTCTCAGTTTACAGCTCAATCTTCAGGCAAGGTTTCTGCCGGGAGCACAGAACTCCTTAGCAGATGTGTTGAGCAGACAAATTATGGATCCCCACGAGTGGAAATTGGATCCTCATGTATTTCAGAAATTGACAGTGTTATGGGGAACTCCAGACATAGATCTGTTCGCTTCTCCACTAAACTACCAGCTGCCAAAGTTTTGCACAAAAAGGTTTCATCCCACAGCTTGGAAAGTGGATGCTCTTTCATTCAATTGGAGCAAGCTTCATGTGTATGCCTTTTCCACCTCTGCCTCTCCTCCCAAAGGTACTCCTGAAGGTCAGACAGGACAAGCCAAGGATGATTTTGATAGCTCCAGATTGGCCTCGACAGCACTGGTACCCATTACTGAGAAGTCTGGTACAGGAGCCTCCATGGCCTTTACCTTCGATTCCACACCTGCTGTCTCAGGAGAACAGTCATTTACTCAATGTCAAACTTCACTCTCTTCACCTAACAGCCTGGCATATTCTGTTTTGAACCCTGGAGGGTCTCAGCTTCCACAGCAAGTTTTGAATGTTATTTTGGAGGCCAGAAGGCCTAGTACAAGGAAAGTGTACGCTGATAAATGGAAGAGATTTTTATTTTGGAGTACAGCGAAGGATTTTGATGTTTCTGAGCCTAATTTAAGTGTGGCTCTTCAATATCTTACTGAGTTACTGGACAAAGGTTTGTCCTTCTCTTCTATTAAGGTTCATGCTGCAGCGATTTCTGCTCACTATGACTGTGACCCACCATTGTTTTCTCATCCTTTGTTTAAGCAATTCCTTAGAGGGGCAAAGAATATAAGACCCCACGTGAGCTCCTACTCCTGCTTGGGATCTCAATTTTGTGTTGGAGAAACTCACTCTACAACCTTTTGAGCCTGCAGCTACTGCCGAGTTGAAATATTTATCATGGAAGACTGCTTTTTTGTTGGCCATTACCTCTGCAAGAAGGGTTTCTGAATTACAGGCCCTTATGGCAGTTGAGCCTTTCTTAATTTTCCATAAGGATAGGGTATCTTTAGCATTACTAATCCTTCCTTTATGCCTAAAGTGGTTTCTAGTGTGGCTTTAAACCAAACTATTCATTTGCCTACTTTTTATGCAAACCCCTAAAATAAAGGGGAAAAGATTTTGCACACTTTGGATGTACACAGGCAGTTGCGATATTATTTGAGCAGAACTAAAGGGTTCAGGCAGTCTCAGCAGTTATTTGTTTCATTTGCTTTGGGTTCTCAGGGCAAGCCTGTGTCAAAACAAACTATTTCTAAGTGGATTGGGTTTTGTATTGCTTTCTGTTATTCCCATCATGGTAAGGAGATCCCAGCTGGGATTAGGCCTCATTCCACTAGGGCTACTGCCACTTCTACAGCTTTTTTAAGGGGGGTGGCAACTAAGGATATTTTGGAGGCAGCTACTTGGAGTTCAGTGCATACTTTCTCTAAGCATTATCACCTTCCACTTTACTCTAAATCTAGGGCTGGTTTTGCCACTGCAATTTTACAGGGCATTTTGGCAGCTCCTACTGCTTTATAGTTTTGCCATCCTCCCTTACCTCTGCTTTGGGATTCTACCCAAGTGTAAGGACTGCAGCAATGTGAGATGAAGAACATAGTACAGTTTTGTACCTACCATAAATGTAGATGTTCGAAGATCCACATTGCTGCAGTCCAATTACTCCCTCCTTCCCCTCTGTAGTTAGAGGTGGTTGTGTGGGTTGGGTTGTAAATATTGTGGATATTGTATATATTGTACATATGTTTAGTGCAAGGGTGGTTGGTTGTTTGTTGCTGTCTTTTGGTTTTGACCTTTCTGTTTAGGGTCTTCTGACATCTGGGGCAAGAAAAGACTGAGGATATGACGTCGGTCATGCGCATTTGTACCCTGACGTCCTGATGTCAGTCTAAAGCGCCTTGACTGACGTCAGCCTAATACTTTGATATTCGGGCCGACCGAGGACAGCGGACTACCCAAGTGTAAGGACTGCAGCAATGTGGATCTTCGAACATCTACATTTATGGTAGGTACAAAACTGTACTTTCTGTGTCTATCAAATACAGTATAATGCAGTCTGCAAGCAACAATATTGTCTGTTAATTGACATGCCAGTTGCATCGTTGGATTTGCGAGTCTCTTATTTTTTTTCTAAAGGCTCCAGATACAAACCAAATAATAATAGTGGAAAGCGGACATTCATGCCAATTTCCTTAGTCAGACGCAGTTTGTCTGATAATACCAATCCTGCCTTTAATGTCACTGATCTGTCATACATTCCTTATTAACTCTTATTTTATTGAAGAATAGAAATGCTGCTATTACTCCACACACAGTCTTAACAGACACTAATGAATGCTTTCTCTGCTTCAAATCTCACCCAACAGTAGCTTTTTTATGTTTTGATTTCCTCTGAGTCATCATCACGCTATTAATATTGCCAAATGTCTGCCTCCCACAAAACCATGTCTCTGAATTTTGGCAGAATTTTTTTGCTGTCCTCAAGTAATACAGGCACAAACACTTTATAATCACGATTACAACCAAAAACTGATATGTACAACTCTGGGTCTGTGGAGTGTAATACCGATGCCACTGCTTTCCTTCAGGATGCCACCCCTTATCCTCTTTTAACTAATTATTAAACAATGTCTTGCACGTCTTTATCAATTACCTCTCTCTGAGCTTCCAAACTTTTAACTGAATGCCATCTGTTCATGTCTATTTCTTATTTATATATCCTAGCTAACAACTGAGCACCTTTTTCCTCTAACAACAGCAAATCTAAACCTTCCATAAGTATTTCTGCTTACACCTTATCCCGACTTCCCTATTCCTCAGCCTTTTATATGTGCATAAAATTTCTGATGTGTTCGGATCATATCCATGGGGCCTCCAGTTATTCATCTTTGATATCACTTTTTCTATTTTCTGTTGACTTTTTCAATGCAGGAACCACACAAAACCAGATGAATAAAATAACTTAAAATAAACAAAGCACCCCATAGACTCTTCCACCAACCTCACAATTTTATTTAAATTGTTAAAAATTTTAAGTGCTTTTGTTCCTTAACACTGAGGACTTCATCACAACATAGTAAAATTTAAAAAAGAATATTTCATTTAAAAGTCAGATTGTGCATCATGTAACCAAAGTGACCCAACGACAAACACTTATACAATACGTAACAAGAAACCACATAACAATAACATCACATTAGACTCGGAAGCATCCCCTTCTCCTTTATATTTTCACCAGAAAAAGGTCTCGGCTGTCTCCTTATGGCAAGATTTGGAGCATTTGTATGATGTGCTGTTTCAATTAATAGCGCTTCATGTGGGACACTTACTTATTCGTGCCCTCATAAAACTGCCCTCCAATTTCTGTCCCAGTTTCTATCTTCAAGTTCTACTCTTTTTGAAACATTTCCTCTTGGCAAGCCTTATTTACTGACATTCCTTCCTTTTATATTAATCTCTGACTTTTGTAAATTTAATCAGTTCATATGAATGCTTACTTAGATGTTTTCCAACCTTTTATCATTTAACTGTATACACAGAGTTATTTTCAATCAAAAATGTTCCTTTTCTTACTAACATGCCCTTACATTTTCCAGTTTCACTTGTTTTTGTCATCCACACACTGTACACACTATCCAGGAACAAAGTTAATCCAAAATCAATAATTTTAATTATCTTATTGCTGAATTCTTATTTTCAAGCTGGGACAGCAGTAATTAATGTCCTGGACAGTCAGCCACCATCTTAGAATCCAACCTCTGTGTTACAATATTAAGTAGGCATTAGGCCATCTAGGAAGAGATAACTGGACTGGACTAAAATGACCCAAGTTAAGATTATCAAAATGTGCAGCACAATGAACAAGGACCTCATGGTGTGGTTATAGGCAGGTCCTCATTTGGAACATTTGGAGAAGTTAAGAAATGATGGTTAGGTGTCCTGGAACTTCAGTATTAGGGCCGCTCCAGTATCTTTTAGTTAAAAATATAAAAAATATTCTTTAATAAAACAGCAGCATCCTTACAGCGCCATACAGAATGATAAAATTAATATACTAATAATTACTGTGAAGTAATAAAAAACAGAACTGAAAACCCTACAAGGAAGTCAGACACCATTCTAGGTTTTTCAGAATAACTAATGTCACTGCTTACATGGTGATCTCTAATTGTGTCATCAGAGAATGCCACAGGAACGTTTGTTCCGATTTTCATTGATGGCTTTGTCTTGCAGGTATTTATTTAAAAAAAAGAATAATACCATACGACAACAGGTAAGCATGTGGCCAGTGTTAACAGTATACATTACAGCAGTTTCTCCCCCCTCCCCCTTGGTAACGATGGATGGCTTAGCAGGGGAGTTGGGGGAGTTCAATAAAGAGAAGCAAATGCTGCTATTGAGGACAAACCGGGTAAGATTCATGTCAAACAGGAAGTATACACTTTGAGAATGTTGTTATTTCTGAGGTATAAGGTAGTGCATTAGACTAGGTGCGAATACAAAAGGCAATTACTTGACCACTGTTAAACTATCATTGATATTGCTTGTTAGGGAGGTGCAGTGCATATGTGTGAAAGAAAGTACAATGTAACCACTGATTGTTTCACTGTGATCATACTGTGGTACACAGTATGACTCAGAACAGAGTTATTTTGAGGCTGTGAGGTGAGACGGCATACCACGTGTGAAAGAAAATGTACAACGAAAAGGCAGAACACACACTATGCCCCTGTAATTTTCTTTATTACTGCAATTTCACAGCATTCTTACTGCACATCTTCAGGTGACGTACAGAAAACGTACATATTTTCATGTTTTTCCAAAGTGGGCAAATACTTAAAATCATAAATATAATGTGTTTTTATAACTTAACAAATCCCACTATTTATTTATCCAGAAAAGTGATGTTTCCTAACATTTGGCATGTTCGTACAAGGGAGGGAAAATACCATAAATTATGGTTTGGAACAAAAAAACTTAACATTCTGCTGTTATACTATTCCTGTACCTAAAAGCGCAGCCTAGGTATCATTTATAACCAGACATCCTGAACCACCACCCCCCCCACCACCACCACCACCAAAAAAAAAAAAAGATTAGACATTTTAGTTTGAGACTTAATACCAGGTGCCACAAATTGACCTATGTACAGATTAGAATGCAACATGCTGCCAAACTGTGCTATACCCAGGTTCCATTAATGATAAGTATATGGCTTCCACTTTCTTTTTTTATTTCTCCAAATGTTTAGAGTTTCTAATACTCTGACAGGAATGCACCTCATTCTTAAGTCAGGGCATATTTAAATTTCAGGAGATTAGTACTGCTTCATTCTTAATCTTGGAGTTAGCATGTTTAAATAGAAAAGGTACAAAAAAAAAACAACTTTAAAGCAGAACAGCAACTGTCAGCATTCACATCTCTCCTGTATTTTTGTTTCTCTTTTTTTTCTCAGTTCCAGACTTGCAGATGTTCTTCATGTTTCACTGTTGCAGTCATTACATTTGGATTTTCTGCTTGCAGGTAGCCCTCAGTTGGCCTGATTAACAAAGTCTTGGGTCCTGCATCGGTTGCTGTCCCTTTTTCCATGACGTCAGGTCGTCAGGAGTATAAAACATGCAGCCGATGCCATTACATCAGTCTTTCTTGCCATGTGGTGTCCGAAGCAGAAGCAATTCGCAAGTGCTGCTCTGCCGACTCCTGAAATTTTTGTTTTAGAGTTTCAGAACCGAAGTCCTCAACTAAAGCTAAGTACCCTGTTGGGGAAACTTTTTCTTGCTCCTTACCGATGTCAGTAAAAGTTAACAATTGCATTACTTGTGGAAAGCAAATACCTCATAAAGATTTTCATTTGTACTGTATTCCTTGCCTAGGCCCTGACCACGACATACCTTGCTGTCGGTTTTGTGCTTTATTTAATCAGCGCACTATCTGTCGTCTGTATATTTTCGCCTCTAAATATTTCGGTTCTCGGTTTAATTATCCAGAAATGTCATCGGTTAGCCATCCGACTACCGGGATTCCGAAAAAATGCAAAGATAAAGACAGAAACAGGCCGCTGAGGTCCAGAACTGTCGATGACGCTTCTCCTAAGCCAGTCGCCAGTTCACTGGTACTCAGTGAGGCGCCTTCGCAGCCCCTGATACCCGCTCCTTCTGATTCGCAGGCCTCTACTTAGATCCATTTGGAGTTTGGTATGCCGCGAGATGCTTCAACTATGGAACCCGCGGATGTCTCTACCTTGGATAGGTCTGGAGCCGCTGTGCAGGCACCGGCTTCTGAGGGTGTATTCAGGCCTATGGACTTGCATATTAAACCAGCGCCTCCTTCTTTACTTGGGCCTAAATCTTGATCCATACCTAAAAAAATGACACCCAGGCCACATGCTCAGGCCTCTATGCCTAAAAACAAATGATAAGAATGGCAGAAGATCTAATAACTCTAATCAGGGGTAGCCAACCCCCCCCCCCTTCTAAGAGGCCTGGGACTGAAGTTGATTATGAATCTTCTGATCAGGATTCTGTTTCTGATTCTTCTGATGATCTGGATTTGCCCTTATCTACTTATGAAGATTCTAATGCAGAGGACTCCATTCCCTCTGCTTCCCCTCCTGAGGAGTTTTCTTTTGGGGAAAACTTACATACTCTAAAGGAGCATTTCCACTGGGAAAGCCAGGATTTTTCTGATTCAAAAAAGAGGTTTAGGGATTTCCTTCTCCTACCTCAGCATAGGCCTTTAGCTATTCCTTCTGTACTAGACATTGTTGATGATGCTTTTTCGGAATCTAGTTTGGCCCCTGATTCCCTGCCTCCCTGCCTCCTGCTCCCAGAAAACCTGACAGATACTACAGGGTCCCTGAGTCCCACAAGTTCCTTTTTAAAAATCCTATTGCAGATCCAGAGACTATTTCACAGGGGTTGAAAGGCATTAAGGCTTCTACTGCTAAAAATCCTACCCCTTCTGATAGAGACTCCAGGGCGCTGGACAGATGGGGTAAGAAGGTTTACACTTCTGCAACCTTGGCCATTAGGGCTTTAAACTGCTAGTTTCATATGTTAAAGTATCAGCAATATGTTATTGGACTGCTTAAACAGAAAATGATGTTGATTCCTGACTGTGTGGAAAATAAAGAATTACAGGATTTAATGCATTCTGCTGAACAAGTTGGAAAACATACTTTAAAATGTGGTTTTGATTCATTAGAGGCCTCTTGCAGGGCTGCTGTTATTGGGTCTGTGCTCAGAAGGCATGGTTGGCTTAAGGAACAGTCTTTGCCTGATCATGTTAAAGCTAAATTTTTGGATGCTCCTTTAAATCAGGACTGCCTGTTTGGCAACAAGGCTGCGGAAGTTCTTAAAAAGATGGAAGATAAAGCTAAATCTATGCAAACTGTTAAAGATTTTTTTACAAGTTCAGCCTCCTAGATTTAGTAGGCACTGGCCCTCTAAGAATTGGTCCTTTCCAGCCCCTTCCAGGTCTTCTCAAGCCAAACCCAGACACAGCAAAAACTCCAGGTTTCAGTCCCAGGGGACACACAGAACTAAGCAGTGGGGGGCCTCCAGTTCCAAATCTGGGAATAATAAGACTCCCCCCTATGGTAAACTGTCTCAATGGCTTCCTTTTAAAATTTCCAAGCAGTTATCAACTGACTGCCCCTTTGGGGAGAAAGATTGCTCTTCATGCAGAGAATTGGGAACTCATTACCCAGGACAAATGGGTTTTAAATATAGTGTCCCAGGGATACAGATTTCACTTCCACACATTGCCAACACCAAGCAGGTGGCCAGACCTACCCCCAAATCAGTGGGCAGAGGCTCAAAAACAAGTACTTTCTCTCTTAAGCATGGGGGCTATTCAACTGGTACCAGAAGGAGAAAAGGGACAAGGATTCTACTCGAGACTTTTACTGGTACCCAGAAAAGACAATTAATGGCGTCCTATCCTGGACCTGTCTACTCTAAACACCTTTTTGGAGATTCCAAAATTCAAGATGCTGACTCTTCACCAATGACTTCCTATGCTAGGCAAAGATGCCTGGTCGGCAACACTAGATTTAAAAGAAGCATACCTGCACATCCCAGTCAGGGAATCTTGCAGAAGATACCTACACTTCAAAAGCAGGCTACACGCACTATCAGTTCTTTGCACTGTCCTTTGGCGTATCTACTGCACCCAGGGTATTCACAAAGTGCCTAGCTCCAGTTATTGCATTTTGCAGGCAAAGAAATATTCAAATATACCCATACCTTGACGATTGTCTAATTCAGACAGAAGGCCAAGACATACATTTGAATCATCTGGCCTTTGTACAGAAGGGTTCTAACTTGTCTGGGGTACACCATAAACGAAAAGAAATCACACCTGGTACCCTGTCAACAAATTATATTCCTGGGAGCAAGCTTGAGTACAACTTCCCAGATGGCTTACCTCACGCCAGAGAAACAAATTAATTTGACAACCTACTTAAACAAGTGGCCACAAAAACCCTGCTATCTGCAAGACAAATACTGCAAGCCGTGGGGTTCATGACCTCCTGCATTCTTCTAATTTCATATGCAAGACTGCATATGAGAAAACTACAGTGGTATCTAAAAAGCCTATGGTGTCAACATTCTCAAGACCTAGAAACAATGATTCCTATCATACCTTGCCTACGCCTAGAGTTCCTTTCGTGGGCAGAGGCCTGCCTCCAAAACAAGGGACTACCTTTCACATCACCCCCTGCAGCCCAAACCCTAACAACAGACGCATCAGATTATGCATGGGGGGCTCACCTGGCAGGGAAGTGCATTCAGGGCAAATGGAACCCAAGTCAAATGCACCTGCATATCAATCAAAAAGAAATGTTAGCTGTACAGAATGCTCTGACAGCCTTCAAGGACCACATTCTTCCAGGACAACTAATGGTAAAGACGGACAACACCACTGTTGTGTATTACATAAACAACCAGGGGGGGTACACATTCTTACCCCCTCTGTAGACTAGCCGTGGCATTGTGGAACACACCCTTGAGCTACCAAGTGCACCTACAAGCTCAGTTCCTGACAGGAAAATTAAATACACTGGCAGACGGACTAAGCAGAAACCTCATGGACCCACACGAGTGGAAACTGGAACCAAGGATTTTCAACATGTTGACAAGCAAATGGGGGAGACCAGTTATAGACCTGTTTGCCTCTCCCCAGAACTACCAATTGGACAAATTTTGCACAAGGACTCCCCACAAACAAGCCTGGAAAGTGGATGCTCTGTCTTTCAGCTGGAAAAACCTATCAGTCTATGCCCCCCCCCCCCCGACTCTGCTCTCCAAAGTACTACTAAAAATCAAACAGGACAAATCAAGGATGATTTTGATTGCTCCAGACTGGCCGTGCCAACACTGGTGTACCCCCTCATGCGCATTGTGTCACTGTTATCTCTATGGTACCTGCCTCAGACTCCTTCCCTTCTGTCTCAGCAGGAGAACCAGATTCTGCACCCTCAGTTTCTAACACTGAACCTTGCAGCCTGGCTAATTACTTAATCTCTCCTTTACCATCCCTCAGCAAACCTGTGATGGATATCATTTTAGAGGCAAAGAGACCTAGTACTAGAAAATCTTACGCTGAAAAATGGAAAAGATTCTGTGCCAATGGAAAAGATTCTGTGTCTGGAACCAATCTCAAGGGATGAGCACAGCAGCGCCCAGTTTACCTCAGATTTTACAGTACTTAACGGAGATGCTTCACAAGGGCCTGTCTTTTTCCTCCATTAAAATCCACGCCTCAGCCATTTCAGCTCATTATAGCACAGAACCTCCCCTCTTCTCTCATCCACTGCTAAAGCAGTTCCTCGGTGGGGCCAAAAATTTGAGATCACCCAGGAGAGCTCCAACCAAAGCCTGGGACCTTAACTTTGTCTTGGAGAAACTCACTCTACCTCCTTTCGAGCCAGCTGCTACTGCAGACTTAAAATTTCTTTCTTGGAAAACAGCTTTCCTTTTAGCAATCACTTCAGCTAGAAGGGTATCTGAATTCATTATCTTCCATGCGGACAAGGTGTCCCTCAGAACCAATCCATCCTTCATGCCTAAGGTGGTATCCAGTGTGGCTCTTAATCAGTCCATTCATTTGTCAACCTTCTTTCCCAATCCACAGAATAAAGAGGAATGGATACTACATTCCTTAGATGTGCACAGACAGCTTAGATTCTACTTGGACAGGACTAAACCTCAAAGGATATTTGAACAACTGCTGGTGGCATTTGCTGCAGGGGCAGAGGGGAAGGCTATTTCAAAGCAAACCATTTCTAAATGGATAAGCCATTGCATTCATTTCTACTATAAGCACCATGGAAAACCTATCCCCCAGGGGATTGGACCTCACTCCACCAGGGCTCCATCTACCTCTACAGCCTTTCTCAGAGGCGTCGGTACTAGGGATGTACTAGAAGCTGCTACCTGGAGTTCTGTACATACTTTCACCAAGCATTATCATTTGCCAATTTTCCCTAAATCCAGAGCTGGCTTTGCCACTGCAGTCTTACAGGGCCTTATAGCTGGCCCTAATGCTATCTAAATTCCTCCTCCCAACCATAGCTTTGGGAATCTACACAAATGTAATGACTGCAACATTGAAACATGAAGAACATAGTACAGTTGTGTACACTTACCATAAATGTAGATGTTCAAGTGTATTCACTGTTGCAGTCCTGGTTACCCTCCCTCCAGCCCCCTAACTTCTTTTGACTGTACCTCTGCTTTCCTTTACTATGATTAAATGCCTTTTTGTTGTATTTGCTTTTTTGTTGGAGGTATATCTTTGTACTTTTATATTTAATTGCTTCCCATTGGGGGACACCTGACATCTGGGGCAAGAAAAACTGATGTAATGGCGTCAGCTGCATGTTTTATACCCCTGACGATCTGACGTCATGAAAGAAGGGACAGCAACCGACGCAGGACCCAAGACTTTGTTAATCAGGCCGACTGAGGGCTACCTGCAAGCAGATAACCCAAATGTAATGACTGCAACAGTGAATACACTCGAACATCTACATTTATGGTAAGTGTACACAACTGTACTTTACAAACCTAGAAATTATAAGAGAGAGCCACGACTCTGAGCAATTTACTTAACCTGATAATGCTCCCAGGTTGCTCCTGAAAAGGAACAATTGTGTCCAGTGGGCTTACCAAGTTAAAATCAAGAAATCACTGCTTAAATGAAAAGGAGTGTGAGCACACCATGAAATTACACACATAGTTTCATCAAACATCCTTTTATTTTAAAGGAAAGTGCTTTTGTCCTCTAACTACATATAAAATGACATCATCACACACTCAAGGCACATTTAAGATGCATTTAAATAACAAATCCCCCATCATAAAAGATCACATCAAATCCCAGTATTAGCACACAGATATACAAGTCATAAATATAAATAAAACATAAAACTTAGAGAATGCATACATAAAATTTAAGTTAACCAATTAATTTCTATTGTGTGTTATTTAACCCATATTCTTTGAACCCTAACTTGAATAGATAAAAATAGTACAATAAATAAATAAACAGTATTAAAATTTAGCAGCATGAAGCTTTAATACTGCTAGCCTTTCTCTTTCTACCTCACCCTCTTCACCTTTCCATGCTGCAATAAAACTGCTTCCCACATGTAATTTGTTTCCAATATTATCCACTCCATTTCTCCACATTAATTGTGCTCTTTCTCATCATTAGCTCCTTGTACTCCCATATAGTTATTCTTGTTTCATATCTTTGCTCCTTACCTGACAGCAAGCCCTGAGATGGAAAAACTGCCACTTTTGCTAGAAGGCATTGTACTTCCACACCTTCTACCCCTTCTGTCTTATTCAGTACTGCTGCCAACTTATTTCCCTTACTATCTCTTCCTCTAACCCTTGTGAGAGAATGTCTTGGCCTGTTGCGTACAAGATTTTATTTTCTTCCCCACAACTGAGATACTCCAAAATCTGTGTTAGGTAGATTATAACAGACACAGACACACATCCAGTAATTGGTGGTCTTGGAGTAGATGTTGCAGATTTTTAAGGTAAGATAAAAATGCTTTGATATCCCAAGAGCTATAGTCTGCACTAAGCAGTTAGTATTAAAGAGAGAATAACTTAAGCTTTATCCATCTAAGTGGAGAGACACTAATTTTGAATGAGTAAGAGAGATTGGAAGGGGGTGGACACTTTGTATTCTGGTTCTATGGAATACAGTAAAATGGCCAATAAATTTAAATAGTTGAAGGGTAGTGATTTCACAAAGTGATAGTTTTGTGTTTACTGACAGTAGCCAATGAAAGAAGAGAGGGAAGGAGATATGTTGTCAAATTAACATAAGGGGCAGGTAGCTAGAAAAACAGTTCTGTTTAAAAACACAACAGCACCAGGTAGGACAGTGGGGAAAAACTCAAGTTTCTGCATGACTCACAAGAGAGACAGACAGCTGTGGTCTGTTTCTTAGTTTAAATATGGAGTTAAAAGCAAAATGCAAGTAAAACAGTGTAAAGAAAATAAATCACAACATACAAAATAGAAGAAGGGGCTGAAGCAATATAAAATACAAGAAAGCAAAAACAAACTAACCTTTCCTTCACAGCAAGTTGTGGCAGTTTTGGGTGAGCTTTTTCAGTAAAGCCTTGCTGTATGATGAATTGTTGAAGATGCACAACCTTAGAACACAGTGCACATACTGCACCCTACCTCATGTTGTGGCTTCCCAGATTTTTAAATGTTAAATGTTACAAATCTGGTTGGTGTGGTACAATTCTCATGCTTTTTGCTTCTGTCAGACTTTACGATGGCCACTTCCTCTGTTGTCCCTCTTCTGGTGTTTAGTTTGGGTTAGATAAACAAAGCCTTACTGAATGACTTCAAGTGTTACTGTCAATGTCACTGAACCTCTGTGAGGATTGCCATTTGTCCAGCAATACTATATGTACAATTAATAATGGTCCTTTCATATTGTGATGTATTTAATGACTTCTGATGCAATTATATCAGCAGTCATTTAATGATTTTACAACTGCATCACTGTTTCCTGGATATAGGAGGTAACCAGAATACTTGAGGAATTTCGGTACTAGAGATGCAGTTTCCCATCTGTATTCTCAGTTATTGCTGTTAAAAGAGAAAAAAAAATACTCTTTACACATATTTAGATCTCATTTCCTATTTTTTCTGTCCTTCTAAAGATGTTGCAAAAGTGAGGCACCATTTTTGTATGATCTGTTCAATACTACAATGGGTGAGTGGTTGTAAAAGGGCAGACCACCATTCCTAGTTGGAGTTTCTAGTTCTGAGTACCTGACTGAGGTATTGTACCCCCTGTGAGTCTGATTGTAGTTTGACCACCACACTAGTGTAGATATTCCATGGTTATGTCCTTGAAACCATAGCTGAGACCACTTTCCAATTTGCATTATTGTAGCTAAACTAAAATGTTTACTTGGATCATAAAGTTTGCCTAAGACACAGCAACAATGATCTGCCAGCTATTGTCTATGCTGCCTTGTACATTGAGGCTACAAAATGTCAGCCTGACATGCTGATTGCTAAAACTGGAGCCGATGCAGAGCCTTTTTGCTGTACACAAATCTGTCTGTTTGCTTCAAACCCTTTTCAGCCAACTTCTCAGTCCTCTAAATGTCCTTTAGATTAGTGGAGCCTCTTGATGAAGCTGTTGTGGTGGTACACGTGGAGAGGTCTTCACAAATTGCAGCACTCGAGCTGTAGTCTGTGATGTGGATAACACAGGTTTGATAAAGTAGCTGGGTGAGGGCCATGCTCTGACACCCATTTCATTGAAGGGTGATATATGGTAGGACCTATAGGTAAATGGTCAGCAGTATGTAGAGTGAACTGATCATCTGTCAAGGGAGATGCAATGGGAAAAAAATGTTTCTTGTTGCGCACACCAGAAGAAGAAAAAATAGTACCGTTTTACTGGCCTTACATCACATAAACTTTGTCAATCTTGGCCAGAGTGGTCAGTCTTTTGGGACATCATCTTACTTAAACTGACACATCTGTTCCATGGCGGCTACTTGTAGTACCTGGGCTGCTGGCTGTGCTGATTTAACTGTTTATCCCATGCTATATGGTTGTAATCTTGATTTGACCATACTAGTCCCCACTGTGTAGGGCAGTAGACTTACAGCAGTGATGGATGTTGTCCTTGAAGTGATAGTTATTTGGCCGGACTGGAAATTGACAGTGTGCTTTTAACATTTTAATAGGCTTTCTATCTGTCTTTCTTTTCAACCTTGCCTGTTTCATAAATAAGCACAAAAAAACAAAACGGAGCCAGCAAACTATAAATGAATCCAATAAAGATAAAATCCAGCCTCTTTATTAGAAAGAGATTATACCATTCATCAGACCGGTTTCGGCTGGCAGCAAAGCACAGCCTGCTTCAGTGAAAAAACATGAATGCAAAATATAACAACTTAAATACTAAATTAGCTTACACCTCATTGGTCCACTCAGAAATTCTCATTTAATCCAGGTGAAAACAAAGCACCTAATTTAGTGATCCATTTCTTTTCTGTGGTATCTAAAATAGTGTGCCAACCAGTCTTATTCAGTTTATTGCCCCTAATCATATCAATAACAATGAAAGAAAATTTGGCAGTATTGTGTTGTGTCTGGCCAACATAAAAAGACCCACAGCTACAAGTGGCCAGATAAATGAGCCACTCACTACTGCAGTTTGCAAAAAACTGGATATCATAAACCTTGGAAGAATTCCTACTTGTGAATTGTTTAGATTTCATAATTTTGTCACAATTGACACAATATCCACAAGGGAAACATCCAACAAGACGTTCTCCAGTTAAGGTAGTTTGTGTTGATTGTAAAGTACTGGTAGAATGTGTATGTTTGTAATGACTAAAACGTGAAGCTAAATTCTTTCCTTTCCGAAAGGAAAATAAGCATTTTTCAGCTATTATGTCAAATAAGTCTGGGTGGCTTAATAAGATGTTCCAATTGCTCTGAATACTATTTATAAGTACTTCTGAATTCCTAGAATATGTGGTAACTAGCCTGATTGGCTGTGTAGTTCCCTGTTCCCTAGATTTGTATGTGAGCAGATCCTGCCTTGATGACTTATTGGCCCAATTGCTGGCCTGCAGAACATGTCCCCATGGGATAACCTCTCTCACAGAATCTGTTTGTAAGATCCCGTCTATGTACCTGGAAGGTATCATCCCTTGAACATATACGTCGCATACGTATAAATTGGGATTTCGGTATATTTTTAACAATATGTGGCGGATGAAAGCTGGAAGCGTGGAGGACCGTGTTGTATTCAGGATATTTCCTGAAGACCTGTGTGCTTAAAGTATCGTCATCCTGTCTTGTAATTGATGCATCAAGAAAGGTGATCATATGTAACTCATAATTGATGGTAAACTGTAAGCCCCACTTGTTGTCATTCAAATATGAAACAAATTCATTAAGGTAGTCAACATCGGCCCTCCAAACCATCCAGCAATCGTCCAGATAACGTCTCCAAATATCAATTTCGTCAAGATATATATTGTGGCTGCTATTATAAATAATTTGATCCTCAATATATGCCATAAAAAGGTCAGCATAAATGGGAGCAAAAGATGCTCCCATAGCTGTACCCTTAGTTTGCCAGAAACACAAATCTTGATAAAAGAAGACGTTATTAGTAAGGACATGCTCTGCAAGGCCAACCAAAAAAATTTTGAAATCAGAATCATATAGATGTGCCACATTGAACCAAGTCAGTGCTTCTAAGCCAACCTCATGTGGAATATTCGTGCACAGAGAACTAACATCTAATGTACACATCAGCCAACCAGGTTCCAGTTGTGTATCTGCAACGATCTGTAGAAACTCGGTAGTGTCCTGCAGACGTGACCGAACAAAAGATAATAAGGGCTTTAGGTGTTTGGTCAAATAAATAGACAACTGTTCTGTTAAATAACCACGACCAGAGACAATTGGCCTACCTGGAGGGTGTATAGGGTCTTTGTGTATTTTTGGAAGGAAATAAATATATTGACTAGTTGGATCCTGAATGGTTAATTGTTGAAGAACAGAAGTAGTGATGATGCCCATATTCCTAGCATTGATCAAAAAATCATCAATCTGAGACTTAAATCTATGTGTTGGATTAAATTCCATTTCAGCATAGTAACGCCTGTCTGATTATTGTCTTCTAGCCTCCTGGTCATAATCTAACCAATCCAATACAACCACAGCACCCCCTTTATCTGCAGAAATGATGACTATGTCCTTGTTATGTTGTAGTTCTGAAATAGCTTGTTTCTCAGACAAGAACAAATTGTTGGATTTAAACCTAAATTCAGAGCTCGTAAAGTGTAGATCTTTGAGCACTTGACTTTGAAATTGATGTACAACGGGGTGCATGGGAGGAAGATATTTAGATTTATGATAGACAAATTTATCTTGATTCTGTGATGTTGCATCAACTCCAAATTGTAATTTCAAATTTAAAGTTCTACAGAATGACAAAACATCTTGAGCCAAAAAATCCTCCGATGTAACAAAACCCGGAATAAAAGTTAAACCTGTATTTAGAATCGACAAATGATCCTGTGACAATACAAAACTTGACAAGTTTAGAACATTAGAATGACCAACATGATCTATTTCTGTGTCACAAGCTTTAACAGACTCTGGATATTCTCGATTCCTTTTATGTTTCCTCCCCCCACGTTTGTATTTCTCCCTAAAGGGGTAGAACCCTGAGCCCTTTTGGGGTTGGGTGAATCCGATGCTGGCTGTGGATCACTATCAGTGAAAGAAGAAGCATCATCAGTAGATGAGCCAATCATTACAGATTTATTTCGTAAAATAGACCTAGGCCTCTTCCTTTTTGATATTTTAGGGGATTGCGGTCTGATGAATGGTATAATCTCTTTCTAATAAAGAGGCTGGATTTTATCTTTATTGGATTCATTTATAGTTTGCTGGCTCCGTTTTGTTTTTTGTGCTCATTTATGTATTTGGTGCCGTGCAACGTTCCTCGTGCAGGAGGCTGCATTTGACTGTTACACTTTGTTTCATAAATACTCACAGGTGCTCACTCTGACTCAACTTCCAAGCTGTGTATTGTTTTGACCTGTTAACCTGCTGCTGATACTGGACACTAGGGTTCCAAAAAGGCAACCTGTTCCTTGCAAGCTGTTTGTCTGTTTGTGTATTTTATCTCTCAGTCTTTTACCTTGAAAGTGTGTGTCTGTAAATTATTGACATTTTAGTTCATCAGTCCACTTAATGCCAAGAACATAAGCTTGGAATACAAACTGGTAAAGCGATTTGCTAGTGTTTTATAACTTTGCTTTGCACCATGGCATGTGGTGCATGAACTGCCAAACAGTGATTTTGCTCATCTGCGAATGTTTTCGACTTCTTATTCTTTGTGGAAAAAAAATTAAAATATGCAATTTCCTTGTGCTGACATCACTGAGTATAAACAGTGAACTTTAACCTCAGTGGCATCATTATAAGAAAAACGTGTGTTGCATTTTATTGTGCAAACCATCACATATGCGCAAAGGTGTCTTATTAAAGTCTATGTTAACCTGAAGGAAAGTTCCAGTAGATGATAGTGTAGTATTTTGGGCCATGGTTTAATAGAGTTTTATTAAAAAAAAATGTACAAAAATGTAATGAGGGGCAAGCAGGAAAATACATCCTAGCACTTGGATCATCAAATGGCACAAATAGTATTACAAGCATTGGTAAGTCAAAGTGGCTTGCGCTGTTATGCTGTTGTCCGAGCTTTACATCTTCCAGGATTAGTGATGTCTTGTTTCATAGAGAGGAAAAGGGAAGGCATGAGCTCCTAGGGTACTGTAGGTAGGCCCTTATTATGGGTTTCAGTTTTACAGTCACTTTTTGAAAAAATGGGCAGGGACCATTTTCTAAAACGTTGGTTCAGATGTAATACTTGCAAAAGGAAGTTGATATAGGAGTCAATGGGAAACATGTAGAGAATCCATGATCATGCGTTATCTTCAAAGGAATTTACGAAGGAGAGGTACTTCATTTATGTTACCCTTCTGCTTGCTGAAATTACTTTTCCTTTAGCAGTGTTAGGAGAGAAAACATTCCGACTAGCCTTCCCATCTTCATTGCTTGATTATCTAAAAAGAAAACTGGATTCTGTTTGCATAGCCCTAACAGTTGGCCCCTTGCAAGACATTGAGTGTCTAAATGGCTGTTATTGGAGCACTACACTGCTGTGTGACTTTGTACTTGTTGACCTATTTGTTTTACATGTCGTCATTCTGATACCCCTGCCAAGTCTGTTCTTATTCTTTCACTATTTTATAAATTTTTTTTTTTTTGGTAAAATGTTATCTCTAGAGAGACAGGCATACTTTTCCTTCTAGACGCTTGACATTGTGACTGAGAACGACGTCACATAAGATCTTTGTTGTTACACAAAGTACTAAAAATAAGGCTCCCAAGCTGACATACTCAAAAATAAAACTCTTGAGGTTAATAGGAACTGATATTTAGCTTAATGAAAAAGTATATACTTGCAGAATAAAAACAGGAAGCTGGAAATAATCATGATTCAGACCCTGACCTTTGTATACTAAACAGACTGTCAACACGAACGATAACAAGATTATCTTATCTTGTGCCAGATATGAAAACAGTTTACTCATTTTACAGAACTATGAACTGGTTACAACTTTTGAAAACCATAAGTAATAAGTAGCTAAAACAGTCCAAGGTTTGGAAATTTTGCTGCAACTTATATAGACTGTTGAAATGTCAGCAGTGGGATGCGAGTAAAACACTCTGCAGTGGCAGCAACATTAACCTTTTGTCCTGAAATAGCTTCTGCTCAAGGATGAAGTTTTGTCTAGTAGACAGTAGTGGACATCTATCAAAAAAAAAAATAATGCCATCCCTTCCTTTTGTGTTTATAATGTATGCCTTTTTTCTCAATTATTTTATTGAAAATTTTAACAACAAAAGAATATATTATAGAAATATTGTAAAACAGATATACGTATCTAAAAGAACAATAATAAACAACAAAACTATTTACAGTGGTGTCTACTATAAAGCAAAGCTTTTTAAACAAGAAAAAGAAATGTGATAAAAGTAGTTGTTAGTTAATTACTGAAGTATGTTTATCCAGCAGTTTTTTGAATTTCAGCCATATATTATATGAAGAGGTGATTCTAACTGTTCTTGTCTTGATTGTGATAAGTTCAGGATGACAAACTTCAGTTGCCAAGTGTACAAATTCCTTCATAGTAGGAGTAGTCCGATTCTTCCAGCTCTTCATGCTGTCTTTTCTTGTTAATGTTAAGATACTCCATAAAAAAAGGTTAAGTGGGAATAGGTGTATGAAATAAAATAAAAGATGTGGTCAGCATAAATGTATCATTAAAAACAGACTGTTGGAGAGAATTCATATTATCCCAGTGTGATTTAAGTTTTATACAATTGTAAAACATATGCTGCCAGTTAGCTTTAACATTTAGTTTACATCTCCAGCATCGTATGTCATTATTATATAGCAAGTCAACTTTATGTGGTATGATAAAGGTTCTGTGTAATAACTTCCAAGAGACTATACTCCACCTTAATGATGGGGTAGTTTTTGAAGATTGGAGTATTGTTTTTTCTTATCATCGTCACTTGGGAGTTGTTATTAACAAGTCTAAAATAATCCCAATAGCTTTCTCTGTGACATACTGTTGATTTCTTAAGTACTGTATATATTTTAGATAGAAGTCCCTTTCCAATTATATTCTGGTGCTTTAGAATAATGAGTAAATCAATGAATGTGGAGAAAGCATTTCTAACTATTGGTTGCATGCCGTTTTTAATGGCAACTGTGTTCTGTTGTAACAGAGAGTTGTAAGAGATTGGGGGGCCATGATTTTGTAAAAATTCAAATAAAAGTAGCTGTGAATCCCATAATCCATGCGTACATACTCTGTAGTAAGGGTATCACAGTGGGAATACATAGCTGAATTTCTTCTGATGCATCCTGTATCTTGATGATGCTATGCTGAGTGGTTGGTGGGGCAGTCTGCTGTGATATTACAGTGCTTATGGTGTAGCAGGATGAGCAGAACTAAAACTTTCAGCTGCTCCACATGTCCAGACAACACATTAGTACACTGTAAAATATGAGGGTTTCCAAATTGGGAGAAAAACTCTTTTAAATTGTATGCTACCTACCACTGTTTGAAATTAAATTTTCAGTGACTATGTATTCTTTTTGCTCCGTGTATCTGTTAATGCTATGCTTTGACTAATACAAGGCCCTGCCTTAGAAATTTTGAATGACATGCATTAAACTGAACTGTTGCTTTTATCTGGCAGCATAGTGCAGCGGCCAACCTGTCATTGTGGCTGTGAAAATGAAAACTGTTGCACAGCTGAGAAGCATATGTATAGACCTATGGAAAGCCTCTAATTGGAGCTGCTCAACAGTGTTTTATCCAGGTGCACAAAGTCTATTTCTGTTGTCTATACTACATGTGGCTAACCTCATTTTAATGTGGCTGCAGAAAATAAGTGCAGCTTCAGCCACAGCGGCTTTATCTGTTGCTGACCACATTTATGTTGTAAAAGATTGGTAATGTTCCACAGTTTACATAACCTTCAGTTTTGTCGCATGTGAAAGCTTGCACATAATGGCAAGAACGTTCACAGATCAAAGAGCTACAGAGTTGTCCTTCAGTTCTTCACTGATTCCTCTGTGACTTCTTATCTCAGCAGTGTTACCCTAGCCGGTCTTGGGATTTTCAAGAAGTCATACCATCACTCAGGAGCGCTGGCACCCAACCCACTCATTCATGCTGTAAATATAGAACTCTAACAGTTTGTAGAGTACAGGACTTGGCAGTACTTATTTTATTTAAGTATATTAAAAGCAGAAAAGTATAACACCACTCACCTAGTCTGCCCACTGTTTAATGAATAAATTACAAGTCTGTCTTACCTTTCAACTCAACCATTTTGCTGCACTATATTTTCATGTTTTCTTGAATTGCATATTCTTGATGTGGTCACATCGGTGTTTTGAAACTTGTTAACTGTATTTCAGGTGAAAACCAAAGTACTGATAAATTAAAATTTTATGGAAGAAATTAATTTTGTATGTGTATTTCTTATATGTGAGGAAATGTAGTATTTTGTAAAGACTTTACAACACAAAATGGTCCATTATAAACCGTTTCTTATATTTCAATAGCATACAACTTATGCTGTTATGCCTTTTCATTTTTAATCAGAAATTTGTTAAAAGTAGAGTAGTGCTACTAAAATGCATCTCAAATGGAAGCCAGAATCAAGGTATGCACACATAAATCACAGGCCATGACGCTTAACAGATCTGTTTTCCTTACTGTTTTGTTAACTGTGTTTTTTTCCTGGACTTCACATATGATTCCTTTGTTGCAATTGTCTCCTTACATTTGGTCTGTGTTTATGTTTGGAATAAGTGACCCATTTTATATACAGTGACTTAGTGTTTCCAGCATTCACCAATGTTTCCAAAAAAGCAGTCTTCCTGACTTTCATGTTTTCTTCCTCTGTGGCTTCACCACATCTCCAGTGTATCAGTCTGCGTCCTTTTTTTTGGGAAATGATCATTTTTGGTGGCCACATACTTTGATTTGTCAGTCGTGATGTTGCTTCTGTATGTCCTTCAGGGGTACAAATTGTTTCCTAAGCCCTTCTTTAAATATATGCACGTGCTGCCCTTGTTTTTTCTTGATTGGTTTTCTCTAACCTGCATCTGTCCTATCTGTGTAATCCTGAATTGTGGCATTCTGAACTTCACACAGTATTTAAGGTTTATATGTTCAAAAGTTCTGAACTTCACACAGTATTTAAGGTTTATATGTTCAAAAGAAATTGCATTGAACCATCACTGGTTTTCTCTAACCTGCATCTGTCCTATCTGTGTAATCCTGAATTGTGGCATTCTGAACTTCACACAGTATTTAAGGTTTATATGTTCAAAAGAAATTGCATTGAACCATCACTGCCAAGGCCTTTCTTTCAGCATGGGATTATTTTTCTGTGCTAACACCCTGTTAACTATAGTGCTTTTTCCTATTCAACGTTTTGCCTGCTTTCAGATTGTGAGATGTCACTGAATCCCATGTCTTTGTGGTGGTTCATGGCTTCCATCCCCGCAGTAGAATTAATTTCCATATTCATGTGCTATGTATAATAATTTATTTTCATTAAAGCCTAATTGCATGATTCATGGTAGTTTTCTTGGCTTTAATTTTTCATACATTGCCCATGCCTTCAAGTATCTTTCTCTTGTTAGTGGTCTTAATAGTATCATTAAATAGTTAATATTTGTGACAGCTCTGTCATAATAGGACCTGCAGATACATTGAAAAGGTCCAGAACTGACCTTAGGCTTCCTACTGGTTGATGTTATCTTGCTTGAATATACAAATTTTTATTCCTCCATTTTGATTTCACATCCCACACTAACAATTTAATCGGGAAGCTACTTTATGGTCTTACCCAAGATTACTCATAATGCTTATTGCCGTGTAAGGAACTTGCTTGAATGTTTTGTTGACCTTAACATACTTCCCAAGCATTGCTTCCACACTGCCACTGTGTTAATTCCCTCTCCAACTAACTCCACTGTAAACTGTGCTGTGTTACATCCAGCAGTCTACTAAACATCAAATACTGTGCTGGCTTTTATATATAAATCAGTTGTACAATTTTGTCTGCCTTGTATATCTTGCTAGCAAACCTGATGTTGTGCTGCTTTTTCTTGCTTGTGCCTTTTTTTTGTAGTAATGATGGGGGTATACGCTGGATCAGATGCCCTCTTGCAGTTTGTCGAATCCTCTTTCGACTTGTGACCAACTGTACACAACTATCGTTGATCATATTTGGTCATGTCAGAGTTCTCCTACTGTACTAGTGTCCTATGTAGTTGCATCAACTTTTCCATATTTAATTTTGCCAGTTTCTTTAGTTTTCAGTGATAATGAGCCCTGTGTCTGTTGTAATCTCCCTTTATCTTATGACGGATGCTCTTGCCTTATCCTTTTTCACTGACTAATGAACATAGCTTTCATGTCCTAACAAACAAGCACTCGTACATCATTCTGCAAATTAATACAAGATAATATTGACAGTACATAAATAAAAATCTGACTTCAAACATAGGAAGCAAGCCCCCTCCACACCCTTTCATTCTAGGTCCCCTTCAAAACATCTAAAACCCATGACATCTAATTTCATAACATTGAGACCAGAACATCTAAAATCCAAAACATCTAAAAATCCATAACATTGAATTTCATAACATCTAACAGTACAAATCCACATGAAAATAACATCCCCTCCACATATAACAACATATAATGACACCAAACTACCAAACACATTTTTACTATGTTTCTGTAGGGGGGCTTGAGACAGTGGGGTTAGGAAATTAACTTTTTTCCACTGTAGTGCAATCTTGGACTTGGTATATTTAATTTACGGGCGGTGCAGGGAGGCTTGCCCCTGTGCAGAAATGTAGTAAAATGTGTGTTTGGTAGTTTGGTGTCATTCTATGTAGAGGGGATGTTATTTTCTTGTGATTTGTAATGTTAGATGTTATGGGTTTTAGATGTTCTGGTCTCAATGTTATGAAATTAGATGTTTCAAAGTAGACCCTTCATTCCACAACAGTAAATATATAATTTAGACTCCAAGGTCATTCTTCACCATTCTCAATAGGCTTTGAGTTTCTACGTGTGTGTGTGTGTGTGTGTGTGTGTGTGTGTGTGTGTGTGTGTGTGTGTCTGGTGCTAATACATAATGGCATTTCTGTGATGAAATGGCACCTGGTCATGGTGGTGTTGACAAAGGTTATTTCCCTTTAACAGAGTTTTTTTTTTTTGCATTTTATTGATTTGTGTTCTTCATGTGCCGTATCCTTCTGTATTTTTTTTCCAGTCCCGTCCCTGAACTCTAGTTTTGTGACTTATGCCTAATGCTCTTCCACCCATTTTTTCCCCTTTTATAGATATTTTTATGTAGTGGAGAAACAGAACTGGTTGACAGGGACTTGAGGTTGGGGTGGTGCTTTTCTCCTTTTTTGGTATCTTTAATTTTTAATTTAATTTCTTTATTTATGCTTGTTGACTAGGAAGTTCTGATTGGGCATTGACCATTGCCATCTGAGACTAGGAAATAAAATCTCCACTTAAAAGAATATCATATTAAGCAGTATTGCCTTTGCACACACCATTACGCATTTAGGGGTGGCATGGTGCACAGCGTTGTCTCCTCACAGCAAGTGATTCCTCAGTTTGATTCTTGGCTGCAGTTGCCTTCTGTGTGGAGTCTGTATGTCCTTCCTGTGTTCGTGTGGGTTTCCTACAGTTTTCTCCCACACTCCAAAGACATGCAGTAGGTGGATTGAACACAATAAATTGGCCATAGGTGTGTGTGTGTGCGGGTGTGTGATGTGGCAGGGCTAACCACTCATCAGTTTAAACCTTGGCTCTAGACGATTGTCACTGTTGAAGTGACACCCTGACTCCATGTACCAAAATGGGATAAAAACGTGTTGTGGATGGATGGATTTGGCTGTCCATTCTTTTGAAAATTATTGCCATTACAACTTATTATTCGTTTGGCAGACACAGTAATCATTATTCTTTTCAGTATCTTTCTTTGTTACTCATGTAGTTGTCTTGCCATTTTCATGTAACAGCCAAAACATATTTCAACATGTTCTCTGTATTTTCTAAATTGTCCCTCTTAATGTCAACCATTATGACATCTGTCCTGTGCTTTCTTCCTTAGTAATCATTTCAGGAGTAAGAAGTTGTCTTATAAGGTTTGTGGAGAGCTGCTGTGTATAAAGATGATGTTGTAGGTAGTTGCTGCTTTATACACAGGGACTGAAAGCATCATCTAATATGACTTTTGACTTTGGTCATTGCTTGTCAGTACCATAAAGACTTATTTGTTGCTGCTGTCCGTGTGCTGGAGGCCAGACCACTGAGAATAAGTCTTTAGTTTTATTTTACTTACAAGATGGTTGTTTTCTTCCACATCCCGTAAATGTGCTATAGGTGAAGTGAATTCTCTGAATTTCCCATAAACATGTGTTCGTACGAGTGCGAGCATTAGATGATGGGTCACTCCCCTCTTCACGATCAATTCCTCGGCCTTGCACCAAGTGACTGCTGTGACAGTTTCTGGCTCCCCTACAGTCCTATGTGGATTAAGCAGGTAATGTTAGAATGAATTATTCAGAATATCTGTCCACCTTACTTTGGATTGTCTGTTTTAACAGATTCTGTACTGCAGTGTGTTCTATATGAGATTAATATACAGGGTCAAATTTTCCAGCATTGCTTTCTGACTCCCAGTTTACCATTGTGGTCACACCACAACTTGTGTTTGTATATAGAATACGACATGCTTGTCAGTCCACTTTTCCACCAAAGAATAAAGCCAGATCAAGCGTGTTTTTAGCTTTGTTCTCAGCATCCTGTCAAATTCTGAATGTTCTTCATCTCACATTGCTGCAGTCCTTACTCTTGGGGTAGTCCGCTGTCCTCGGTCGGCCCGAATATCAAAGTATAAGGCTGACGTCGGTCAAGGCGCATTTGACTGACATCAGGACGTCAGGGTACAAATGCGCATGACCGACGTCATATCCTCAGTCTTTTTTGCCGCATGGTCCGATGCAGAAGCAGCATTGCAAGTGCCGGTTGGCGTACTGAGATTTTTCGATTTCGAAGTTTCAGACCGAGTTCAAAGTTGGCTCAGTACTCGCTGGGGAATATTTTAGTTTTTTCTTGCCTCAGTGATTTACCGGATGTCAGAAAAAGTCAGTAATTGCATTTCTTGTGGGAAACAGATACCGCATAGAGATTATCATACTTTGTGTATTCCTTGCTTAGGGCCTGAGCACGACGTTGTTGGCTGTCGCCTTGTGCTAGATTTAATAAACGCACTATAAAGAGAAGGTTGGATTGTGCCAGGTTAGTCTTTGGGAAGCGGTGCAATTATAAAATGCCGTCGGATGCTCCGACGCCCGCTTCTTCGAAGAAGCGCAAGGACAAGGCAGTTAAACCCAGGCTAGAAGAACCGTCTGTACCGGACGCCGGTTCTTTAGAGGTGTCGGTGGAGCCGGTGGCTCCACCGGAGGTTTCTTTGTGTTCCCAGGGTGAGGCCTTATTATTGCAAGATGTGGCCTCTCAGGAGGCAGGTCAGGCTGAGGGTCTTCTCAGGTTACTATACTCCCCTCCCTTCCTAGGGTGGCTAGGCCCTCTCCTTCTGTTTCAAAGGCTTCTCCCAGGGGCAGGCCAGGTTTAGCTTCAGTTGGTGTTACCCCTAGTTCTTCAGGAACTGTGCCCAAGAAGCATATGCTTAAAATGGCAGAAGATTTGATTACTTTGATTAGGGGTTCTATGCCCCCTCCGGATAAGAGACCTAGGGTGGAGCCTGAGTTAGGGAGTTTTGAGCAGGCTTCAGATGTTTCAGAGTCTTCGGCTGAAGACTTGCAGGAGTACTCTCCTTATTCTGATTCTGATGTGGATGATTCTACTCCTTCTGCTTCTCCTCCTGAGGATTTTTCTTTTTCAGAAACTCTTCACTCCATGAGGGAGCATTTTAAGTGGGAAGGTCAGGACTTCTCTGATTCCAGGAAAAGGCTTAGGGAATTTTTGTTTTTACCCCAGCATAGGCCTTTGGCTATACCTCCTGTTTTGGATGTAGTGGAAGATGTTTTTGCAGAGGCTTCTCTTAATCCTGATTCTTTGCCTCCTGCTCCTGTTAAACCGGATAGGTATTACAGGGTGCCTGAAGCTCATAAGTTTCTTTTAAGAGTCCTAGGGCAGACCCAGAAACTGTTAGCCAGGGGCCTAAAGGTGTTAAGGCTTCTGTTGTAAAGAATCCGGTTCCTGCAGACAAAGAGGCCAGGGCCTTGGATAGATGGGGAAAGAAAGTTTATACTTCTTCCACTCTTGCTATGAGGGCTTTGAATTGCCAGTTTCACATGTTGAAATACCAAAACTATCTCCTTTCACAATTAAAGTCTAAGGTTGATGCTCTGGCAGAAGGTATTGATTGTAAAGAGTTGCAAGATTTAGTACATGTTTCTGAACAGGTGGGTAAGCATTCTTTGCAATGTGGTTTTGATGCTGTACAGGCCTCGCCTAGGGTGGCTGCCACTGGGTCAGTTCTTCGCAGGCACGCCTGGCTGAGGGATCAGAATTTGTCTGACCATGTTAAAACAAGGATTTTAGATGCTCCTTTGCAATCTGACGTGTTGTTTGGTTCTCCTGTTGAGGCAGTTTTAAAGAAAATGGAAGACAAGGCTAAGTCTATGCAGACTGTTAAAGATTTTTGCAGGTCCAGCCTCCAAAGTTTAGTAGAAATTGGCCTACTAAGGGGTGGACGATCCTTCTTATGATTCCCAGTCTAGGGGTAGATCTAGACGTGGTAGGGGCAGAGCTCAGGGCTCTTTCAGGCCTAGAACAGGGAGTTCTCCTGCACAGTCTTCGGTGAGGGCAGGGGTCAGTCCTTTCGTAAACAGACCCAATGACCTACCTTTTCAGCTGCCAGAGCCTTCTCGCCTGGCAGCACCTTTGGGAGGAAGGTTGGCACTTTTCAAAGAAAATTGGAATTTAATTACCCAAGACAGATGGGTATTGGATATCATACACCACGGCTACAGGTTTTATTTCCATACCTTGCCTCCTTTCAAAGGCATGCCAGACGTTCCTCCTCAACAAAGACTAGAGGCGCACAAGCAAGTTTCTCTGTTGCTCCAAATAGGGGCCATACAGCCGGTCCCTATGCCAGAAGTGGGCCTAGGATTTTATTCTCGCCTGTTCCTAGTACCAAAGAAGGGGAACACGTGGAGACCAATTTTGGATTTATCTATCCTCAACACTTATCTGGACATTCCCAAGTTCAAAATGTTGACTTTGCAGCAGCTTTTACCTCTGCTGGGCAAAGATTATTGGATGGTAACTTTGGATCTCAAGGAGGCTTACCTTCATGTTCCTATCAGACTAAGTTGCAGGAAGTATCTGCTGAGCTGGGACTTCTCACTATCAGTTCTCTGCATTGCCCTTTGGCTTATCTACTGTGCCCAGAGTGTTCACGAAAGTTCTGGCTCCAGTGATAGCTTTCTTCAGGCTAAAAGGAATACAGATCTATCCTTATTTGGACGACTGCCTGATTCTGGCTCAAGAAAGGGAAGAGCTTCTTCATCATTTGGAATATGTGATAGCAGTGCTAAGATGCCTAGGGTATTCTGTGAACGAAATAAAGTCCAGTCTAGTACCCTCTCAGGACATGTGCTTTCTGGGTGTGAGACTGAATACAGCATCCCAGATGGCCTTCTTAACCCCGGACAAACAAAAGAGTCTTTCCCTTTACTTCCATCAACTATCTCATCAGTCCGGGCTGACTGCAAGGACAGTCCTTCAAGCCTTAGGGTTCATGGCATCTTGTATTCTGGTGCTTCCCAATGCCAAACTGCATATGAGGAAGCTACAATGGTATCTCAAAAATGTATGGACACAGCACTGCCAGGATCTGGACACTGTCATTCAAATAATACCTTGCATTCAAAAGGAATTTTGTGGTGGGCTCAGGAATGTCACCTAAACAAGGGACTCTCTGTGACCCGGCCAGAGGCGAGTCAGATTTTAAAGACAGATGCCTCAGACAAAGCTTGGGGAGCTCATCTGAATGGAAAGTGGATACAAGACAAGTGGCCTGCCAGACTACAACATCTGCATATCAACATGAAGGAGATGTTAGCAGTCCAGTTTGCATTAATGGCTTTCAAGGAATTACTTCTTCCAGGGCAGGTGTTGATTCTAACAGACAACACAACTGTCATGTGGTACATCAACAAGCAAGGGGGAACGCATTCTTATCCTCTATGCAGGCAAGCAATGATTTTGTGGGAGACTGCTCTCAGTTTACAGCTCAATCTTCAGGCAAGGTTTCTGCCAGGAGCACAGAACTCCTTAGCAGATGTGTTGAGCAGACGAATTATGGATCCCCACGAGTGGAAACTGGATCCTCATGTATTTCAGAAATTGACAGTGTCATGGGGAACTCCAAACATAGATCTGTTCGCTTCTCCACTAAACCATCAGCTGCCAAAGTTTTGCACAAAAAGGTTTCATCCCACAGCTTGGAGAGTGGATGCTCTTTCTTTCAATTGGAGCAATCTTCATGTGTATGCCTTTCCACCTCTGCCTCTCCTCCCAAAGGTACTTCTAAAGGTCAGACAGGACAAGCCAAGGATGATTTTAATAGCTCCAGATTGGCCTCGACAGCACTGGTACCCATTACTGAGAAGTCTGGTACGGAAGCCTCCATGGCCTTTGCCTTCGATTCCACACCTGTTGTCACAGGAGGACAGCCATTTGCTCAATGTCAAACTTCACTCTCTGCACCCAACAGCCTGGCATATTCTGTTTTGAACCATAGTGGGCCTCCACTTCCTCAGCAAGTTTTGAATGTTATTTTGGAAGCTAGAAGGCCTAGTACAAGGAAAGTGTACGCAGACAAATGGAAGAGATTTTTATTTTGGAGTGCAGCAAAGATTTTGATGTTTCTGAGCCTAATTTGTGTGTGGCTCTTCAATATCTTACTGAGTTACTAGACAAAGGTTTGTCTTTCTCTTCTATTAAAGTTCATGCTGCAGCAATTTCAGCTCACTATGATTGCGACCCACCATTGTTTTCTCATCCTTTGTTCAAGCAATTTCTTAGAGGGGCAAAGAATATAAGACCCCACGAAGAGCTCCTACTCCTGCTTGGGATCTCAATTTTGTGTTGGAGAAACTCACTCTACAACCTTTTGAGCCTGCAGCTACTTCTGAGTTAAAATATTTGTCATGGAAGACTGCTTTTGTTGGCCATTACCTCTGCAAGAAGGGTTTCTGAATTGCAGGCCCTTATGGCAGTTGAGCCTTTTTGATTTTCCATAAGGATAGGGTATCATTACGTACTAATCCTTCCTTTATGCCTAAGGTGGTTTCTAGTGTGGCTTTAAACCAAACTATTCATTTGCCTACTTTTATGCAAATCCCCAAAATAAAGGGGAAAAGATTTTGCACACTTTAGATGTACACAGGCAGTTGCGTTATTATTTGGACAGAACTAAAGGGTTCAGGCAGTCTCAGCAATTGTTTGTTTCTTTTGCTTTGAGTTCTCAGGGCAAGCCTGTGTCAAAACAAACTATTTCTAAGTGGATTGGGTTTTGCATTGCTTTCTGTTATTCCCATCATGGCAAGGATATTCCAGCTGGGATTAGGCCTCATTCCACTAGGGCTACTGCCACTTCGACAGCTTTTTTGAGGGGAGTGGCAACCAAGGATATTTTGGAGGCAGCTACTTGGAGTTCAGTGCATACCTTCTCTAGGCATTATCACCTGCCACTTTACTCTAAATCCAGGGCTGGTTTTGCCACTGCTGATTTGCAGGGCATTCTGGCAGCTCCTGCTTCTTTGTAGTTTAGCCATCCTCCCTTACCTCTGCTTTGGGATTCTACCCAAGAGTAAGGACTGCAGCAATGTGAGATGAAGAACATAGTACAGTTTTGTACCTACCATAAATGTAGATGTTCGAAGATCCACATTGCTGCAGTCCAATTTACCCTCCCTCCTTCCCCTCTGCAGTTAGAGGTGGTTGTGTGGGTTGGGTTGTACATTTTGTGTATATTGTATATATTGTACATATAATTAGTGCAAGGGTGGTTGGTTGGTTGTTTGCTGTATTTTGGTTTTGACCTTTATTTTTAGGGTCTTCTGACATCTGGGGCAAGAAAAGACTGAGGATATGACGTCGGTCATGCGCATTTGTACCCTGACGTCCTGATGTCAGTCAAATGCGCCTTGACCGACGTCAGCCTTATACTTTGATATTCGGGCCGACCGAGGACAGCGGACTACCCCAAGAGTAAGGACTGCAGCAATGTGGATCTTCGAACATCTACATTTATGGTAGGTACAAAACTGTACTTTTTTCTTAGAAATTGTCTTTTTTTTTGTTTTGTTTTAGGTTATATTGCCAAGTCTCCTTCATTTCCAGACGGTCAGGAAGTTTGCCCTGCTCTTCACAAATAACAGGACACCCATTTTAAGTACCTGTTTTGTCTGGGTGCTTCCACAATACCAGAAGGTTTTCTGTGTGCAAGAAATTAAAACCTGCCCACAAAAGAACAAGGGGAAAATCATTTAGTGAAACTTGCTGAAAAAGCAAACTAAAATAATCCACATAAAAAGTAGATCACCCCCCCCCCCCCACCTCGTACAACATCATCTGCTAGACCAAAGACTGAAGTGAAGTTGGGGGAATTCTATTTTTATGACTCAGAAATACAACCTCTGCAACTTTTGCTTTAAAGTTAAGAGCACTGACGGTCATATTAGGAGGCATGTTTATTGTGAGATGAGCAAAGATTATGCCCTGTCCTCCTGACACATGCATGATAGGGTGCAGGTCTGGGTCCAAGTCCTGAATAACAACAACCCCAGCATATGGGGACAAAGTTGCTGCAGCAGATAACAGCTCTCATATGCTTTCCTTATTTTCTGATGACGACCATTTGCTGAACATAAGGGTAATTTGGTCCATGTCTGTCCAAGTACAGTTGGTCCTGCTTAATTCACCTACACAGATACATATTTTATTAGTGGATCCAACACCTGTTGCAGTAAAGCTGTATAGTAGCCCACTTGTTTGTGCAGTAGTATCAGCTATTGTTGGTCTACTTTCTTCGACCACCAGCCTAAAAGTTAAGTACAGTTGAGGAGTTACTAGGTCTAGATAGCCCTCAGAGGCTGTGTGTAGTTCATAGGTTCATAGATAAGTTCTAGGCTAGCTGCTTTAGCGGTCCATTTTTATCCTCGCTAATATAACTTTTTGTACTCTTAAAAATCTCATTTGTTTATAGATTGGCGTTATCCATGTCCTAGTATACAATTGTATATTATACCTAATGAGAATAACTGGGATCATACCATAGATAATTTTTAGGGGACTCATGCATGGGATAAAGCATTTAGGAGCTCCCTCTGTCCCTTAGTACAGGGGGTAGTCCTTGGGGAAATTTTCTGTTTCCCATCCATAGATCTAAGTTGAGTTTGAAAATAAACCGGGATAAACTTTAGTTTATGTGGATGGGGAGTCTGTTCCACAGCACTGGTATCCTTTGTGAAATATACATGTCCCACATGTAGGAGGTGTTGTTTAGGCCTTGCATCCTTTTAGTAATGTATCTGTGGGCATTACAGTTGTTGCATGTGTCTGGACAGATACATGCCAAAGGGGCATTATATTCAATGATTGGCCTAATGAGGGCTGACTAATGATATACCTAGATCTAGAGACGGTCCCTTTGTTTATAAGCTGTTTCTATATAAGGTATTTCTTATAACAGTAGACATATGTTGGTAAAAGTTAGGTCACTGTCCAGATAAGTTTTCAAATCCTGAACAACTGGGCCAACTGTTAGGGTAGTTTTGTTAGTGTGGTAGTTTTCCTGGGGTAGATGACTTCCCAAAGTATACAGTAATGCAGTTTTTGTCATGTAGTTTCAGACCCATGATTTTTACACCAGTTGTGTATTTCAGACAAACCTTCCTGTAGGATAGCCAAGTCATTTGTGTATTCAGTGACTGCTCCTACCTTACAATTATCTGCAAACTGTCAGCCAGAGTCATTTAGTACTGGCTTTTATTTCAGAAGAGTAGATGTCAGAAAGGAGAGGGCCTGGGGACTTCACTGACTGTTGTCTTTGTGGAGGTAACTTCCCCTATTTTGATTATCTGCATCCTATATGTGAGGCAGTTGGAAATTCAGTAGGTGAGACAGGGATTTATTTCTGGCTTATTTAGTTGTCTACTGTGCCTGCTTGGAGAATTGTGTCAAACGTGTTGTCATCTGGCAACATTTGGAGAAGACATAAGCAGCTTTTTTTCCAGGTATTGTTTTAAATCCCACATTTGCCAGGTATTAGGGGTACTAGGATGGTTTTGCATGCTGTTGGCCTGTAAATTATCATCATTATCTTCATTATCTTTCTAGTTTTGTTTTTGCAGTGTTGCTGCTTCTTGATCATAATTCTCAATGATTGAATGAGACATCATGGTAGGTGTTCCTGTGGCAGATATTTTCACATTTGCAGGTTCTTCCTCTTTTTCCCATGGTTAACATCCTTGTGGAGTTGATATGTGTACTTAAGGGGTTATGGATGAGCCAAGCTACGCATAAGGGTGTGCCTTTTCATAAAACATTGTTGGAATATTTTGAAAGTGCTGGTTAAGAGGATTATGTAGTTGATCATGACCAGTTGTCATCGAACAGTTTTTCAGGTGATTGTCTAACTGTTCTTAGAGGAGCTGTATACCAGACCTCTTCTGGGTTGCCTCAATTTCGAGCATCATCATCTGCAACACTCAACTTATGTTTTCTTTAACCAGACTGCCCCTGTCCATGCCCCTGGTGATTTGTCACACTTAAAATCTCCAAGTCAATCTGTAAAATATGCACAAACCTATGCCATCATCTTGCCCCTAGGGGCCACATATTTGGTAAAATTGGGTTATCCTGGCTCAGCTTGTAAGGGCTGTTAAGCTGTTAGCCTAGTAATCTCCCATGAACAAGTCCTTGGTGCACACAGACAGAAATGCAGCTGGACACTGAGAGGAAGCAATGCTAGCCCACCTGTCTATAGCATCATCATCTTACACCCCTGAAAAAATTATTTAAAAAAGAGAGAAGAGGGGCAAGAAATGTCTTGAATTTACCACATTTCCTTCTAAGGAGGGCAAGAGTTATGGATCTGCATTCACTTTCTGTAGTTTGCGAAGTGTTTATCTACAGGGTGTATGTCGCCCTTTGATGTGGAGTCGGGAGAACCTGCTGTGACTTCACATCAGTCTTCAGAGTCTGCCTGTGATGGTCTGTCCTTTATGAAGTTTCCCCTAGTTAATGCATACTGGTTGGGTTAGTCTGCCAAGGAACCAGACATTTTCAAAAAGCATCTTAAGAAGCTGGTGGAGGAGTTGAAGCTTAATGTAGAAGTAGATTCATATAGCAGTCGCACTACTGTTGTCATCACCATCTAAACATGCTACCAGTCCCTCAAAAGTCCAGCAAGATTTGTTTTGTGTCTGAAGATGGATGTATGGCATAGAAGGGTAAAGCCCTTACTACAGGTCAGTGAATCTGGGTTTGTATGGCAGCCCAGATGTAAAAGAGCCAGTGAGGGAAGGTGGGAATGAGTGGCCGATGCTATCTTCCTTGTCTCTAGGGGAAGGGCAGGCTGCTCATTGTATGTGCTGTGAGAGGCAGGGAGAATGTACTAAGACACATTTGGATGACCTAGTGAATAGCCCACAAAGCGAAGAGTAGAGGTGTTGCTGTGATGATGTGTGGGTGCAAGCGTGTATACACTAATGGACATAACTTTGTGTTTCCCAATTTTGGAAATGGAATTGTCAAGCAGTCATTGATGGATGACTTAAGCAACCTTCCTGAAGTTAATATTATGATCCAAAGCAGTAACAAACAGAATTCGAGAATGTACGAGATTAACAAACAGTTCTTTTGAGAGATGGGGGTGGAGCAGTGTAAACCGAATTGGATCTGGGAATTTCATTTTATGTGATCTGTAGTGAAACAGGCATACTAAGTAGAGCACACAGTCCTTATGTGTCTCGTTTTATATGGCTGTGCATATAAGTGGATCACTTATGACGTAGGCCTGTAAATGGGAAGGATTTAGGTTTGCAGGCAAATCTTAGAATGAGTTCTGAAAGTACCACAAACTGACAGGAAACTAGATGCAGATTAACAGGAGAAATAAAAACCCGTAGCAAAATGGAGACTACTTCTGTTGCTCTAATTATTTGTGTGTGTGTGTGTGTGTGTGTGTGTGTGTGTGTGTGTGTGTGTGTGTGTATACAGTGTGTGATTAGTTTCCCTTATGCAACCAGCTTATTGTACAATTTTTATACCCCCCCCCCCCAACAGATTTGTTTGTTTTTCAATTGAATTGTACAGGTTATAGGTCACATTAAAGGTGGGAAAAGTTTTGAAATTATTTATTGTGGTCTCATTTTTTATATCACAAAAACATGGTATTTTAACAGGGGTGCATACACTTTTTGTATCCAGTGAGTGTGTGTGTGTGTACGCACACACACACACACATATATGAAAAATGACAACTGACCCTGACTAGGAATGATAAATGGAGAATACAGTACATGTTAAAAAATCTACTGGTGTCAAAATAGTGCTGCTGAACAACAGATAGTGTTCCAAGACTTCTAGGTTTTTCTGAAGTTTTGCTTTCGGAGGGTAGCTTTCCTAGTGAATGAGAGGATGTGGTCTGTATGAAATATTCTAAACACAGAATCCTGAATATGCTTTTGTTTGTGTGGAACGAGTGTTAACAGAAATATCCTTTGTTTTTTGTCAGGTTATCGGTAAGAATGTGCTTCTTTAGACTTCCTGTTTATCTTCACATGACCAGTAAAAAACAGTAGCTTTGATTCTGAATGTCTATTATGTTGGTATTCCATTAATTACACTGACCTCTACAGATTATTGATGTGAACATGAATATTGGTTCCCACTAACTGAAAGACTTCCTAAAGGAAGTGTTAGAAATAAATGTGGAAGTGGAAGTGACAAGGTCACTCATAATATTTTTTTTTTATGTTTTGAACTGTTGTTTAACATTATTTAACATCTGTTCTTGTTTCTCTCTATTGTAGTGCTGTGGATGAACAGACGCAGTCAAAGAAAGCCCTCAAGAAACAACAAAAGGAGGCTGAGAAAGCTGCCAAGAAAGCAGAAAAGCAGGCCAAGGTGGGCATTTAACCCTTAAGTAACTGCAAAGTGTGAACACATCAGTGAAAAACTTGATAGTGCTAAACTGCTAGGTTTCATGGAGCAGTGAAGCAAAAAAAAACGCATTTATTAAGTAATACAATGTTTTTGCTTTTTGTACATGTTAAAGGAGAATCATTGTGCTTTCCTTGCTATTATCGAGAGGAAAATCAGTTGGAAAGGTGGCTTAATGGTTAAGGTGTTTGCCTTGCAAACACAAGGTGCAGGGTTTGAGTCTCACAAGGGATAATTGGCTAGGCTTAAAATGGCTTGCAAGAGCAGTTAGCTTAGTACTAACCTATGAACCTATGAACTACAAAATATGCAAGTCTCAAAGTCTGATTGCTCTGCTCTGGTGTGCAGAATTATACCCTGGATGAGAATTGAATTATTTTGTTCCTGGTGTGGTGTCAGAAGATGGCCAGAAAAGGTCAGCTTTCGTTTACCAGAATTCATCAAACTTCTTGATTTAACACTGTAAGCAAACTGTAACAGGGTGTAAGTGCATGGTTAGGACTGTTTCTTAGAGATGTCATCTGTCTCATTAAATTGCCACTTCAAAGAATGCTGAAATTTGAATCGTAAGCCGCATTGAAGCATGTGTGTTTTTGGTCTCATGATGCACAGAGATTAGAGTCCTTATGTGCCATAGTTTTGAACAGCAGGCTTAACTTTGAGAGTGAGTGCGGGTCTGTGGTGGACAATGCCAGCTTGGCCATCCTTAGAGGAAAGCCCAATACATGAGCTCCACTTGCACTCAGCATGGCAGGGGGTCTTAAGCTACAAGGGCAAAGGAGGTATGTGTTTGTGCGCACCCTCGTTGAGGGTGAAAGTGAGTGATAACACTCTTCTCATTCCAGGGATTAGTATGTTCAACTGCAGTACACATGCAGAAGGGGGGGGGGTTAGGCCAGATAAAGGAAAAGTACTGAAGGAACGGACAGCACACAATAGGAGGGCTGGAAACACAGCTTTAATACTCCACAAACGATACGAAAAATATAAAATCCAGATAATGGTAAGCGCTTTCGGCAGGTTCAAATAACCCGCCTTCATCAGACAACCACAGGGTTACAAAGAAGTTATTTTATACTACACAATTGAATACATTGAGCCTATCAAATACAAGTGCATTATTCCATTAGAAAAAACCATAACAACCTTAAAACAACATTACTCCTAATTAGAAAATAATAAACCATGCAAATATGGATAAATGAATGAGCAAAACATCAATAAAGGCAAATGATTAGTGCATTGAATATAAACAAAGATGTTCCTGTGTCAATTAAATAAAAACTTGTCAAATTATTTTTAAAATCGCTTATTACATTACAGCGTGTAAGGGCAAAGCATGTCCGCTGATGATAGCATCGAACAAGGCGGAGCTTATAAACAAAACTAAAATTCCGCCTACTGAGCCGTGTTGTGTTTCTCGTAAATCAACTATGCTTCTCAAATAGATATTGCATATGCTAAATATTAGCAAATAGTAAAATTTAGAGTTATCAAGTGCCCAGTATACATCGAGTGTAATTTACAGCTTAGTGTACTATCTAAAATTAAAACGATCAGCAACTTTAAACTCTGAGTTATAATCTGCTTCTAAATTATAAATCATTAATAATGAAATAAGACATGTCCATAAAAATCACAGGACTGAATACTTATCCAAATTAAATGAAAAAATTCCCATACAATAAAATCATTTTAAACTAATGCATAATAAGTGCATATATGTAAAAAACCGAAATAATGGCATAATAACTTGGTTATAAAAAGATAAAGGAAAAGACAAGTCAGCAGTAGATGACCTCTCACAGTCAGTAGGAAGGTTGAGGTTAGGATATGCAAGCTAAAAGGATAAAAAAATAAACTTAATTTCATATACAATATGCACGTTTGCATGTTTGTGTGTGTTTGTTTTTTTATATATATATATATATATATATATATATGTGTATATATATATATGTATATATATATATATATACACACACACATTTAGACACACACATGTTTATATATACATTTAGACACATGTTTATATCTACATTTAGACACACACACATGTTTATATCTACATAAATACACAAATATGTATATATAAATATAGATATTTAAAACTTGTTTACTAGAATAAATACTTCCAGGAATTATTTAAGTTCCTAGTATGAGCCTTATGGCTCACACTAGAAAGACCATTACAGTGCCATGTGCCCATTTGTGATTCAGGATCATGCTAGCAACAATGAAGTAAGACCTCATTATCGTCTAATTTGCATGATAGATTGCGTCTTCCACCAGTAGACCGGTCACCAGTGGAGTTCCTCAAGGGTATGTGCTGGGCCCCTTACTGTTAGGCGTTTATTTCTCAGAAGTCCAGACCATAGTAGACTGCCTTTGGCTCACCAAGTTTGCTGATGATTGCAAACTGGGAGCAATCACTGAGTCCCCCAACAATGTGAAAATATTACAAGAAAGGCTGACACAAACAAATGATTGCTGCCAAAGCCATGGTGTAAAACTAAATGCAAAAAAATGCATTTATTATTCCCTTTGGCGAAATGGAATTCCCTACAAATTACAATACTGACAGAATCCCCCCCCCCCCCCCCGAGTTCCAACCTAGTCATGCAAGACTTGGGAATACAGGTTGATAGTAATCTTAACTTTGACTACCAAGTTTTCAGAGTGGTAAGAAAAGCCTTCTACATAGTGCACCTCCATAAGCAAGGGCATAGCATCCAGGTCAAGGGATGTTATAACTCCACTGTACCTGACCCTCATCAGACCACTAATAGAGTATTCTTCTTCTTTCGGCTTTTTCCAGTTCATAGGTAGGTACTAGGCTATCTGCGCAAGGGCCTACGTAAGCCTAGCCAACAAGGTTCTCTGGCATACGCCACCCAAGAAAGTTATTTTCCTGTGCCACTGTCGAGCAGAGAGACAGAAGTGATCCCCGGGGTGTATTTCCGATTTCCCATCCACTCATTAAGAGTGCTAATGAAGAACTTTGCTTGACATAGATGGGTAGCCTGTTCCAGAGTATGGGAAGTCTCTGGGACAGGAATCTCTCCCTCCAGCGTGTCCTGTTTATTGTGTGTTTTATTGTGGTGACAAGGTTTAGGTCCCTAGAGCGTGTAGCTCGGAGGGAATGGGATTTCTTTAGGTGTAGCATGTCCAACAGCTCTGGGTTTGACATAGCTTTATATGTTAGGCAGAGATCACCTCGGAGTAGGCGATATTCTACAGAGTAAAGCTGGAGTTTTTTGAGGCGGTCAGTGTAAAGCATTTGTTTGAGGCCAGTAATCCTCTGTGTGAGGTACTTCTGTGGCCTTTCCAGCTGCTGCAGATGTCTTGTGAGGTACATTCCAAAAGGGACGTTGTACTCTATAATGGGTCTAATGAGTGTCGAGTAGAGGGGAACAATGACCTTTTTTTTCCTGGATGAGAACCCTTTTTATGATGAGGTGTGCCATGTAGAAGGACTTCCTGACTACTGTGGCGATGTGACTGTCAAGGGAGAGACTACTGTCCACCTGGGTCCCAAGGTCTCTTATCACACATTCGGTGTTAAGTAGATTGCTGCCTATAGATTCTTAGATTAGGTTCATAGATTAGTACTAGGCTAACTGCCCTTGTGGGCCATTTTCAGCCTAGCCCATTACCCCATGTGAGAATCAAACCCTGCACTTTATGTTTGTAAGGTAAACACCTTAACCATTATGCCAACCTCCCACCTGCTACCTATGTGGTAGTTCATGGGTACAGAGTTTTTACCAAAGGGGATGACACTGCACTTTTTGGCATTGAGCCTGAGGCCATGGCTCTGACTCCAGGCATCTGTCTCAGCGAGGCCCTTCTGTAGGATGTCCACATCGTTTGGGGGCTTGACTATGGCTCCGAGTTTGCAGTCATCTGTGAACTTCGTTAGCCAGAGGCCTTCTGTGTTAGCCTGTACTTCAGAGAAGTAGATAGCAAACAGTAGAGGTTCCAGGAAGGAACCCTGTGGTACTCCACTTGTCACCGCTTTGAGGTCAGATTTGGAGTCTGCAACTTTTACAGTGTGGGTTCTGTCAGTGAGCCAGTTGGCAACCCATCTGACGTAGGGATTTATACCTAGTTTAGTGAGTTTAGCTATAATTCCAGAAATGGGGATGGTGTCGAAAGCCTTGGCAAGGTCAAGATAGGCTGTGTGAACCACCTTACCTTCATCTACGGCTTTGGTGACTGCCTCAAAGAAGTCGATCAGGTTCAGGAGGCATGATCTGCCTTTCACAAACCCGAACTGGATGGGATCCAGAGTTTGGAGGTTACCGATGTCTTTGTTTATAAGTTCCATGATAATACGTTCCATGGCCTTGCAGACCAGGCTCGTCAGGCTAATAGGTCGATAGTTCCCAGGATCAGTGGTGGCTCCCTCTTTGTGGAGTGGGATAACTGTTGCTGTACGCCATTCAGTGGGCACAAAGCCTGATGCGAGGCTATTATTGAACATGGTGCTTAAGTGGGGAGCCAGTTCGTTTTGAAGTTCGTGTAAAACTCAGCCTGGGATGTTGTCCGGTTCCATGCATGCTGTGTTTTTGGCTTTAGAGAGTGCAGCTTTTACCTGCGTAGTTGTGATTACAGGGACTCTGCATTCTTCCTATATAGATATGGGCCGTTTAGGGAGTGGGGGGGAGGGTAAAGTTAGCACTGAACCTATCTGCCAGGATGTTGGCAATATCAGTTGGTTCTGTAATTTTCGCACCTTTGTGCTGTAACTCAGAGCAGATCTCGGTGTTGCCATTGAGATTCTTGACATAGCTATAGAATGCTTTGTGGTTGTCCTTAGAATTAGTGGCAATTTTGTTTTCGTAGCTAGCTTTGGAGGATCTTATAAGGGATCTCAGCTTCTTACTGAGGCTGACCAGGGAGCTCTTCTACTCATGGGATTTTACCGTCTTTTGCAACAGTTTCTTCCTTCTGTTGTACAGTTGGCTTTGGAGAAATCTTTTACCGTGGTTTCCTTAATGGGGGGCGGGGGCGGGATGTGGATATCAAGGGTGATTAGCTTATGGTCTGATCAGACCAATGAGGAGTTGACTTCAGGTAATGACTAGGTCTATGATATTGTTGCCCCTGTTGGGATAAGTTGATCCAGGGCATTGGAGTTTATGAATTCCAGAAAGTGTTGAGCTAAGGAGTTGGTACACGAGTAGTTTTCCAGTTAATGGTGGGGTAGTTGAAGTCACCCATTATTAGGGTGTTTGGTTGAACCCTAATATTTTCCAGCACATCAAGAAAAGAGGAATGAGAATCCTGGGGCATGGTGGGGGATCTGTAGCAAGCTACAATTTGGATTGCAGTTTTGCCCAGAGTTAGTTGCACTTGGATAACCTCTGATGCATTATGCTGAGCAACTAGCCTGGTGGTGTGGATATCCTTAATGAATATGGATACACCTCCACCTTTGGTGTTTTGGTCCAGGTTAGATGGCCGAAAAGTGTGGTATGAGTTATAGCCTGGAAGTGCAGGAGTGCTCTCTGGAGCCTTGAACCAGGTCTGTCTTTGCACAGATGTCAGTGTTCTCCATTTTAAGGAGTGCCTCGAGTGAATGCATTTTGAGATTTGGACTTCTAGCATTGACTAGCATTACCCTCAGTTTTTGCTTGCCTGTTCCTGTTACAGTGGTGAATTTGTTATTTGAACCTTGCCTAAAAAAGGCACTATAGGGGCAGCAAGAGCCTTAGCCAGTATCAGGAATCCCAGGGGCGACAGGTGCAGGCCATCTGTGGCAAAGCATTGTGGTCTGTCGACCATGTCATCCCAAGCAGAAAGATACTGGATCCCCTTAGAATGACACCAGAAGCTTAGCCAATTGTTGAAGTCAATCATTTGTCCTTGTACTGCGGTATCATTCTGGGCGATGGCAGAATGCTACTCAGGGCTAGGGTCATACCTGCCTGGGCTACAAGATCGGACAGCTCTTCCATGTCTCTTTTCATGTAGTCCAGGGAGGTACGTCTCCGGTCATTCACACCAACATGGACAATGACAGAGTCATATTTGTACTTGTTGTGGAATGACCTGAGTGCGTGGGTTATGTGGCGGATCCTGGCACCTGACAGACAGCTGACAGTAACCTTCTCCTTGTTTAGCCTGGTGAGTGGGACATCAGTGTGCCTGACTATAGGTGCGTTGTTTTGCCTTATTGGCTGTGGTTGAGTGGCACACTGAGTCTGTGGGGCTATGTGTCATTTGGGTTGTGTTGGGGGATGGAGGTTGCTTGCGTTTCTGCTTTGGAGGTCTCTGTTGCTTAGACAGATTATTATTGAGAGCCTCCGCAAATGTTTTTGTATTACTATTTGTGGATTTTGGTGGTGTAGATTTAGTGAGACTATGTTATGAGTGTGGTGTGGTGCAAATGTTTACCTTCTCCTCATGACTGTCAAGTTAAGTCTTGGTTGGAGAGTGCTTTACCTCCAGTTTGGCTAGATAACTGCATCTCTCACAGAGTGTAGTGTTGGATGGTAGGAGGAGAGGGTTGTCTGTGTACATAAGGCAATTTCTACATTGCCTCAAGATGCCCAGATTCATCAGATAGACAGGAGAGAACACTGGGAGCTGACCTTTGGACATGTTTGAATAAAAAAACTATTTTCCTCTAGATAAGTGAGGAAAGTGAGTACAAGAGCTGTGTTTCTCTAAACAAGTGAGAAACTTGAGTACAAAAACTGTTTTCCTCTAGGTAATGAGGAAGATTGAGTGCTATAGTAATTAGTAGCTTATTTAGTGCTTAGAAGTTCTGAACAAGTGCTGAGCATGAATAAGCAAATTTAAGTGCTAAAACTAAGAATCTGTATCTGCACTAGATGAGTTACAGGACAGAAACAAGTACAAGTGCAGGCTTTCAGATCAGAAATTTGTGAGAGATGGAAGAGATTACCCAAACGGCCAGTAACTACAATTTCTGGGCCAGAACCACTCCTTATGTGGTAGACGGGTTACCTAGTGCTTACCTCTCCCACTGATAAGCTAGAAGGCTTCCCTCCAACACAGAAAGGCTTGGGGGGCTCATAAGCTTACATCCAGTCCTGGATACAGCAAATCTGTATCTGGAACACTAGTTACAGGAAAAGTAGGTAACAGGCTTACAGTTTTTTTTTTTGTTTTTTTTTTTTTATATACAGAAAAGTAGCAAAAACAGTAGTAAAAACAATTCACATGCAGTGCAAGCTAGCACACTTGAATATGTAGCAATATTAGACCAAACACAGTTTTAAAAATGCAGTTAAATTAAAAAGGACTAAAAGCAAGTGCAGAAAGAGTTTATTAGGTAGAATGTGGTAAAGAGATGGGACTAGGGGAGTGTCCCAGATCAAATCTACAGTGGGGCGGGCAACTGCAAAAGTAGTTTGTGACATTAACAGAACATGCTGGAGAGAAAGATAAGTCTTCCAGAGACTGCCACTTCTCTGGAATAGGCTTCCTGTTCACGTAAAACAGAGCTCCTCGCTGACCCTATTCAAACACAGCCTAGATAATTGGATGGTTGACTGCAAATTCCCTCCTGGAGTGGCACCCATGTCCTTCATGGACAAGGGTAGCCGGTGTTGATCACATACGAGCTCTGTTCATAAGTCCATCATGGGTACTGCCCAAAAAGAGCAAATGGTGGTACGTGTCATTAACGTGGCTAGGCTTATAAAGGCTCTAGGGCCTCTAGCCTAGTAACCTCCTATGAACCTATGTTTCCTAAATTGCAGTTACTACCACGATGTGCAGATCGTGGCTGATCTGTACATTGCAGTAGTAACTTTCTGCTCATGTTGCCAGTGGAATCTCCCCTGTAGTCACACACACAAACCACAGTCACTGTAGTTGTCCTTGCCCTTTTGTGGTCCCCTCCCCCAAAATAATACTTTATTGCCACATGGCATGTATGTATTAGACCCTGGTGTCTAGTATATCCACCCACCCTTGATCACAGTTACATGTTTGATGCCATTACGAAATGTATGTGGTGTTAAGTCACCAATCCCTGGTGTGTAGTGGTCCCACCACACCCAATCCCCATACTACCATTGGTATCAATACAGCACTTTTGAGTTTTTCCCACAAGTTTGTGGTTTAGTGCATTTTATGAAGTAATCCATGATGTCCATTGTATTCCACCCACCCTTGATCCCAGTTGTAACTTTTGTGCAGCTGTGTACATGTGGTGGTACATTTATGAATTCAGCGCAACGTCTCACAACTTACTAAAATATGCCAGACCATTATCTTGTTGCATCTGTCCAACTTCTCTGCTTTTAAAAGAGAGTCCAGCATGCAGTGATGTAAGCAGTAGTCACAGCATGCAGACACTACTATATCATCATCAACCCCCCCCCCTTTTCCCTATTTTCTACATGGGGTGGGGCGTCATGTATGTTTATTTATTTATTTTACATTTGTTGACTGGGAGAGTCCAACTGGATTACAGGTCCATTTTCAGTGGAGGCCCAGGGAGAAAAGCTCCAAGAGAACAATTTTTTACAAAACAGTTTTAAGGACAGAATTTTGACATACAATTTCTGTAGAAGAGACTTTGACATGCATATTAACTAGTAGATAGGATACATTCATTCTCTATTATATAATATTAAATTTTAGAACATATTCCTAAGTTTAGGATTCCTGTGATAGTTTTACTATCAACGTAAAAGCAGAGAGATGTAGAATAATGCTCCAAGAGAGCAGATGATGCTCGCTATAGTTGAGAAGGATAACAAATTGATTTACTATACGTCTCCTCCTGGTTTTAGGTGAGAAGGATAACAAATTGATTTACAATATGTCTTCTCCTGATTTTAGTTGCTTATGGAAAGCACAACATTGTTGGGGTAGTTTTCCCTAACTCCTGGAGAGATGGGATGAGCAGTAGATTAACAGTCCTAAGTGGGTACAGTACTATGAATGGTTAGCTTAGCAGAGTTACTTAAGGTAGGTGAAGTGTTATAATGAGGCATTAGCCAGGGGGGATACAGGAGCACAGTCGATTATTCAAAAAGTGAGTTTTAACATGTTTTTTGAACTGTGATGGGGATTTGCTGTCAGTTATGTGGGCAGGAAGGGAGTTCCAGATTTTTGCTATGTAGTGGCTGTAGACAGACTTACCAGCTTCATTGTTGTATTTGGTTACTTTGAGGAGGTTTTGTGGGCTAGACCTCGAGGGCCTGGCGGTTGTATAGGGTTGCAAAAGATTTTGTAGGGCTGGGGTGTTTTCAGAGTTATGTATTATTTTGTGGGCTAGTGATAGTTGATTGAGTTGAAGTAGTAGTAGTGATAGTTCTAGCCAATTGAGTTTTTTTAGGCATTCACAGTGATGTGTTCTGATGGGAGAGGTTGTAGCGAATTTGGCTGTCTTATTATAACAACTATCAAGTTTGTTTAGGTCAGATTTGCTGAGGTTTTCAAGGATGGGGGAGGCATAAAGTAGGGTGGATAGTAGGCGAGTCCTCACTATTGTAGTTTTGGAGTGGTCAGTGAGGAATTTTTTATTGCGATACAGTAGGCCAAGTTTTTTAAGTGATTTTTCTATGGTTATAGAAATATGTAGGTCAAATCTAAGGTGATTATTTATTTCAACCCCTAAGAGTATGGTATGATTTGTGGGGGTTGTTGTGGTCTTGTTAAAGGAGGAGATGAAGAAAGAATCAGTGGGAGGTGTGGCTCTGTGGGAGCTAAAGAGTAATAGCTTTGTTTTACTTGGGTTCAGAATGAGCCTTTGGTTTGTAATCCAAGTTTCTGCTAGGGAAAAGCATTCTTGTGTTGGGGAGTGAAGGATGTCAATTGATTTGGCTGTGCATATTATGGTGGTATCTTCTGCATAGTGCACTATTGAGGTTTGAGGAATACTGTTTGGGAGCTGATTGGTGAAGAGTGTAAAAAGAAGTGGCCCCAGGATGGAGCCTTGGGGTACTCCTAGGGAGACTGGTATGGAGGGGGAGAGTTGGTTTTACCTCATAACTTGTTTCCTTCTTTCTAGGTAGTTTTTGAACCAGGAGATGGCAGAGGTGGTAAGGTTTAGAGTTGCTAGTGAAAGAAGGAGCTTATTGTGGTTAACCATATCAAATGCTTTGGATAAGTCAAGGAAGGTGGCAGATACAAAGACTCCATTGTTTCTGTGAGTATTGACAATGCTGGTGAATTCTGTTATTGTGGTGGTGGTGGTGCTATGGAAGGGTCTAAAGCCATGTTTCGTTATTAGATTATTTTCTAGGAGATATTTCATTAGTTGCTTGTGTATTACCCTCTCTAAAATTTTAGATAAAGGGAGTAGTATGGCTATAGGGCAGTAGTTATTGAGTTCCAGGGAGGTTCCCCCTTTATGTAGAGGGATGATATGTGATATTTTCCAAAGCTTGGGTACTGTACACTCGGAGATGGATCTGTTAATTAGGGTGGAGACAGGATATGATATGGCTTCTGCAGCTAGATGGAGTTATTCAGCGGGTAATTTATCTGTGGCTAGAGACATTGGTTTGAGCTTGCGGAGTAGTTTTTCAATGGATTTGGTTGGATTTGATTGGTTCTGGGTGGAAGCTGAACCTGGGGCAATTGTTAGTTGGGGGTGGGGGGTGCATTTGTAGGTTTGGGGATGCTGTCATAGGGTTGGTTGTTTGCAAGGGTCTGGATAGTTTCTGTAAAGTATTTATTAAATTGTTAACTTTCACCATCTCTCTCTCTGTTCAATGCCACGCTCGTGCCTTCTTTAACACTTATGACTGACTGTTGCAGATGTTCTCTCAGATAGTCCATCCACCTCTGCTGGATGCCCTCATTTCCTCTTGCCTTCTTCCTGAATGTCTCAAATCTTCTGCACTAGATTGTCTTCTGCTTTTCTGCACATGTACCAGAACCACTGTAATCTCTTCTCTTTGATTCTTTTCTGCAATTGGAGCTACTTTGGCTTATACTCTTATATCCTCATTTCTGTCTCTCTCCCACAATGTGCATCCTACCACTTATCTCAGGCACTTAATTTCCATCACCTCTAGCTTCCTCATCTGCTATGCCTTTACTGCCTAGTATTCTGTACCATGAAGTAGTACTGGTCATACCACTGTTTTTTATACCTTACTTTTCAGCTTCTTTGGTGTTCTTTTGTCATACAGTACACCTGACACTCTATGACTCAGTTTCATCCCATGTGCCATCCATTTTGCATTCCATTCCCATATCCTTTGCTTCCTTGCTCAGCATTTGCCTGTAATGCCACGTCTTCTGCATACAGCAGCTTGGTTGATCTGTTCCCTCCAGCCTGTTTGCTAATGTTATCCATTGCCATTATGAACAGCAGTGGGCTCGAAGCTGAACCGTGATTCAGACACACTCCCACTGAGAACCCATCTGGGATATGGAACACTGTTTGTATTTGAGTCATTGGGTCCTTGTACATAGGCTGCACTAATGCTACCAATGTTTTGGGGACTTTAAACCACATGGGACTTTGTCATATGCTTTCTAAGAATGCCCAGTTGGACTCTTTCCTCATCTCTAGTTTCTTCTCATCTATCTGTCTCACTGCAAACATTGAGTAATTTTTGCTGCAATCTGATCTGAATCCGAATTGTTCATCTCCCATCTTACTTTTAACCACATTGCATATTTGTTTATCTATCACCTTCTCCATAACTTTCATACAATGTGACAGGAGTTTGATATCTCTGTACTGCCCACAGTAATGGATGTCCCTTTGTTCTTATACACTGACACGAGTATGCTTGCTCTCCAGTCATCTTGGATACACCTTTCTCTCCACACTGCTATGAGAACCCTCAGGAGCCATTTCTCCCCTATCGCACCAAGCATCTTTATCGTATCTGCTATGACATTATCTGAGCTTGCAGCTTTCCCTGACTTCATTTTCCTTAGTGCTGTCCTTACTCATTATATGGTGGGTTCCTGTTCTCACATTGTAGGCTGTGTCTGGGACAGTACAGCTTCTTTGGGGGTTTCTTCATTCATAAGCTGCTGGAAGTACTCCTTCCATCTGCCTTTGATGTCCTGTGGACTGGTGAGCAGGTTATTGCTGGCATCTTTTATGAAAAGTGTCTGACTATCTTCTTTATCTTTCAGTCTTTGCCTTGAGATCTGATATAGTTGTGTCACGTACTTGAATCATTTTCCAGAAGCTGGTGGAGTGCCTCTGATGCCCTGTTCTTTGCTATTACAATTCCTTTCTTAGTCTGTTAGCCAACCAGTATTCCTTCCTAACCTGGTCCATGTTTTCTTTCTCCACTTTTTCCTGCACTCCTTCATTCTTTTGATGACTTCTTGGACTTTTGCATTCCACAATCAGCTTTCTTTATGTACCTAATTTCCGTATCTGGATCAGCCGCATATCTGTTCTGTAGTCCTTACTCATGCTGTTTTGAGGCTCTGCCATTCTTTGTAAATTCCACTTATTTCCCCATCTTCATAGGGGGCTAGAGCCCTGAGTAATTCCTTAAACTGTTGTACTTTCTCTCCATTCAACTTCCAGGTCTTCAGCCTGGTCTCTGTTGACCTTAAAGCCTTCTATGACCAAAGCTTACAGCTGATTTTGACAACCAGTGACTTATCCTGTGGGCCACTTGTTTCATTGGGGATGACTTTGCAATCACTGATTCTACCCCAGTGCCCTTTCCTTACTAGGAGGAAGTCTACTTGAGTTACACATTGGATGCTGTTGTATGTGATCTTGTGACTCTCTCTCTCTTACTGAACCATGTGTTGGCTGCTGTGAAACCATTTGCCAGACAGAAGTCTAGAATGGCCTTTCCTTCTTTATTCCTGTTGCCCCACCCACGTGGACCCAAGCAGTCCTCATATCCTTTTCTGTCTGTCCCGAGATGTGCATTCAGGTCACCCATTATCAACACACTACTGCATGTATCCCCTTATACACAAGAAACTTGGTATGGATTCACTTCTGAAGCCTGAAAGCCCAAAATCTTGAATTTCAAAAGACTGACTAAAATCTTGAAAGTTCAAAAGACTAAAAACTCAAAATACTGAACCTCAAAATGCTGAAAACACACAGGATACCAACACTTACTATATTCCAGCAGAAGTAGATACAGAAACAAATACAAGACAAGCCATATTACTTTTATTCAAGTATAAGTAGGGGGCAAGCCCCCCTGCACCCCCCATGTGGGGGGACACCCCTTGCTACTTAAATATATTAACTCCAAAATCACACTTCACTACACTAACATGGGTTATGTTAAGTTAGAAGGGAACATGACAAAAGGTTGCAACAAGCAGTCATGAAACACATAATGGTATGTTTGCCATTTTGTTCTGTGGAGTGCGATCTCCGAGTTGATATATTTAAGTAACGGGGGTGTAGGAGGCTTGCCCCCCTACATATCATTGGAGAAAAATAATATATGTATATATATATATATATATATATATATATATATATATATATGTGTATGTGTATGTATACTATTATGTGCACATGTGTTATAATTATGCACAGTGTCTGCTAGGTTTCCTGCTGGAGTATTTGCAAACATAAGTGGAGTTGCTGATTATAGTTTACTCAGAGAAAAATTGTTTGCTTTGTGGAATTTATCTGGTCTTTGCTGATTGTTTTTAAGGAAGTTGGAATCAAGGGAAGCTGTTCATATGTGCGTAAGTGTTAAGTGCCTAATCTGCAAGTTTTTTCATCCACTGCTGTTTCAATTTTTGTGAATGTTCTGACCTGTAGGTTAAATTTGGGGGTTTACTGTGTTACCCCCTTGAAATGCAGCACATTGTACGCACCACATGAAACTATTTCCTTGTGTATATAACTGATCACTACAACAGTACTCAAGCAGTGCTTTCATGCAGGGTTGGGTCAAAGCCCTCATGATCCCCTCCCAGTCCCTTCAGCTTCATTATTTTCACTTCATTGTCACTGCAATGTGAAGTAAGTAATTTAATTTTAGAAATTAAAACTGTATTTGCTGTTTATCTGGGATACCATGATTTTGGAGAAGGAATACTACAGTAATCCTGAGCTAAATCACACCAATACAGTGTGTATCAGGTAACCAGACTTGAGAAGACAACAAGTTCTGTCATCTTTGCATGAGCAGACCTCAAGCAAACAAGCTAACCTGCCTTTGTGTACAAGAAGGGAAGACTAACTCTGGCAGTGCTTTTGAACTCTATATAATTTTGCATTACCTTTTGGATAGAAGCTCATATCTATCACTATTATTTAACTGTTGGTAAAGCAGGCATACACACACACACACACACACACACACACACACACACACACACACACACACACACACACACACGCGCGCACACACGCACACACGCACACACACACACACACACACACACACACACACACACACACACACACACGAGCTCACACAGAAAAAAGATGGTACGGAACTATATGAAAGTTACAGAGAAGTAATCAGTCAGCATATTTAAAATTGAGAAAAGTATAATATATATGCAGATATAACCTGCATATAGTATGCATGTCCAAACTCGTCCCCAACTCCCTTGGCACCCACGGCACTATGCTCAAAAAAGTTGCCTATATCTGTGATGGTGTATGTTGTAGCAGCTAGGACATTGTAGTTTTGTTTTTATATGTACTGTTGCCACATCTGTAGTTTGTGAGGGAGGTATGACCATTGATAACATGTGTCTTGTATTCTCTCTCTACTTGATTAGCTGGCTGATCATTTTCTTTGTAATGAACAACATTCTACCACCATGCTGAACTTGGAAACTATGACAAGAGATATTTCTCCTTAAGTAGAACTTGGAACTTAGTGATTTTTTTGCAGGGATTGGCTTTAGTGTTGCAGCAAGGAATTCGACTGAGGAATAGTTGTCATAGTTAACAGTTCTTGAATCATTGCCACTTTAAATGTGAAATGACTATCAGCACTGAGCTAAATGAAAATAGCATTTGTTGATCCTTGTCAAACAGTACTTTACCTGAGCAATCCTAAAACTGAGTTTCAGGTCACAGGGATACTAGACACTGCAGGTAAATCAAATGCTGTTTTGTTTCATTATAAGCTGTTTTGCACTTTTTTTATTCCTTGCTTGCTCACCATATTATCCTAAATCATTATTGTTTGTGTGACCTCCATGTTTTAGGATAATCAGACATAAATAAAGTAGACTTGGGAGGTTGAGCTTGCCAACTGTGAACTAGATGCAACTTGATAATGTATTTTGCACTACAAATAGATGCTGTCTGGAATTCTCCTCAGGGTGTTTCTTCAGCCAGTCTCCAGACATTTTCTGTCTTAAATCCCCAGGATTTCCATTACAAAATAGAAGTTAGAAGGTGTGATTAAACTGTCAATTCATCATGTTTATATTCTGTTATAATGAATGTTGCTTGCTACATTTCCATAGAGGCATTTGTTTTCAACTCTTGAATCATTTTTACAGTGCTTGAGTATTAGTTTGCTAATAATTCAAATTGCTCTTCTAATTTATTCATGAGAATTCCTTTGTTTCCTTGTACATATCTGATCTGTTAGCTTCAATATTTAATGTTTGTCTTCCTTACTTCCTGTTTTTTTTTCTTTTTAGTATCTTTTTATGATTGATATATCCAGAGAATATCTTAAAAGTGAAACTTTATAATCTAAAATGAAATGTTAACAGAGTTAAGAAGAAAGGTTGTGAGATTATTTTAAAATTGAAATTCTGGCATCTGAAATAAAGTATGCCACATCAGTTAAGAAAATAACTTGTATTAAAAGCGTTAAATGCATGCATCTGTTTTACATAGGCTGTTGGTTGACCCACAAAATATTTTGTTTTGCTGTGTGCATTTTTGGTAACTGCCCAGAGCAGATGGCACACCAAAATTATTTGGCTGATTAATCAATCAGGTTAGGTGCTTTAATTCTTTGCTTTGTAAAAGGTTAAAGTAGTTTTGCCTTAAGCCATATTTAAAATAGTTTGCACTCGACTGACTGTGACTTTTAATCTTCAGGGCTTAGGGGTTGGGTTACTTTTTTTCCATTTAGACTGCTGCCTTTAAAATATGCTAAAATTTCTCTAGTTAGGGAATCATTTTCAGTGCCATTGAATTGACCTCTTGCTTTTGGTTGTAGGACTATGTTTCCCTTTTGGCTTTCCCATTAGGTTAACGCATGATTCAGAACAGAGCTTTTGTTTACATAACCCGGATATCTTTTTTCATCTCTGTGGAAAATGGGGATATGTAATTTGCAGACTGTCATGCTGCTTCATACAAGCGCTAATTCTGATGAGTAAAGGACCGTGTTCAGCAAAACGTTTCATTTTAAACTGCAATACAACTTCGTCTGTTGACATTTTGTAGTAAAAGCAGTACTGTTGGTCATGTGTTTATGCAGTTTCCCCCGAAATGAAGCAACGTGATTAATCATTATAATTAGGAAAGTGTTTCTGTTGGTGTGAAAAATAAAATTATCACCACAAAAAGCTGTTTAACAAAATGGTGTCATAAGATGGGCAGCAAGCTAATAATGCCAAAAAGTAAGTAAAAACTCTGCTTCACGAGAGGTGTTTAAAGACCTTGTGTATCTATAAGCATATTTTCTGTTTCACTGACAGCATATATATTAAAAGAATACATTAATAAAAGGGAAATAATATGTCAGTTGTTTATATCAGTGACAGAAAAGTGATATACTATGCATGGGTAACGTTGTTTAAAAACAAAACAATTGTTTTTGCCAAGATTTGTGTCCCATGTATTCCCTGCTTCTTCATCTTCTGCAGCTGCTCACTTATTCTGTGTTGATACCCTGGTACAGGCCCACAGCAGGTTTACCAGAAGTGTTGAGGTCCTGTGCAGTGAGTGATATGCTGCCATCATATCTGCTGCCTTGCCTGAGTGATTTTATGATTTCCCTAGTCATTCTCCATGTATGTTGAGAAAGTGCCTAGGTGGTGGGGTGCAAAGGCTACAAGGGGCAGTCACTTTGTATGAAATGACATCACCTTACCATGACCAGTCCATTACTGAAATGTTTAACAGTGGTGGCTGGTCTGTGCTGAGATCTGAAGGCCTTCTACAGCCCTCACTCTTCCTTAGAGATTGAAAAGAGAAAGCACATTTTTATCTCTTTCTCCCTGCTGCTGATTCAAAAAGTGTTTGGCTTAGTAGTAAAAGCAGGGATGTCTAGGTTATAGTTGGAATGTTCTCATATTAAATGGAACCATTAGTATTTAAATGTGTGCATGTGTAGCACACCAGAGATGTGTTTTTTTTTTCATTCCAATGTACATTAGCATTAATCAGTGCCAGACTTTGTTGATTTCAAATGGACCTGTGCTTCTTAAACTGTTTTACCACAATGAAGCTCTATATCACAGCATCTGATGAGGTAAGTGCCATGAAGCATTTTCCATAGTCTGCCAATACTTTGTTTTTTTTTTTTTAGTAGAAACCTTCATAAACATTTTACTGAAAACACTGGCCAAGTAAATGTAGTGTTTTCCTCAGTAATGTCATCCTAGACTTGAGTACATTGACTTTAATGGACGTGTGTCTGTGCATGTACAGCCTGCATACAACTGAAGTCTATGGATGCATCCCGTATTTCCCTTAGTTAATGTCACTGAGGTTAAAGGTCATTATAAACCACTTAGTGACATCAGCATGGGGAAAATTATTTTTGCCGAGTTTTTTGGGGTGTTTTTTTTTTTTTCTTTCAATGCGTATTTGCAAATATTTGCAGTTAGAAAGAGTATCCTAATTAGTGCTTTATACACCACATACAGTAATGTAAATGATAAGTCACGGACGTTTGGCTGTACTTTCTTGGGTTAATCTAAATTGCCCAAGGGTTGGCTTGTAACTATTGTTTCATTAAATACACCCAGGAAAGCCTTGTGTTACTTTGATTATTAAAAATGCATAATTGTTTATAAACAAAACTTCAAATTGGCAATGTTATATACTTTTTTTAGGTTAGCAGATTTTTTTAAAAATAGTAAAAACATACCAGTAGTTGTAGTTATAAACTAATATAGGCATAGACAAGGCTTTTGGGATGTTATTGCCCGTTTTCTGTGTCTTTTTTGAGCCTTGTGCTTGCTGAAGGTCAGATCCTCCTCACTGCTGATTTTGTCTTTCTTGTTTCGCTTCAAAGGTGAGAGCAGATCTTAGGGAGATCATTACCTAGTGACCCATCAGAGTCTTTCTCTGACAAACTTAATAAGGTATGGAACTGCAGTTCCAGTGAGGTGACTTTTGTGCATGTTTTTGTGCGTGCACCTGAATCCATTTGCAGTGCAGCTGCACTGCTTAGTTAGTCAGTCCTTTTGGTTATTGCCTAGTAAGAGTGATACAAATAAATAGTTGTCATGTCTTAAGGAATACTGTACCTTGAAAGTAAAAAAATAAAAACATGTTTTCATTGTATTTCAGTATTCTGTGCTATGCTAAGACACCAGAATCACTGTAAGTGTTTCTGATCAGATGTTAATGTTTTATCAAAAGTGGTCATCTGAGGGCATGTGATGTGATCTTGTTTTACAGCTACTGTATCTCTTTCCTGGAATCCATTTCAAGTCCCCTTTGTATGACTCATTTTAAAAGCAGGGAAGCATGGTGTCCTCCCACATTTTGATAAAATAGCATTACATGGGCTTGTAGGCATCTGACTGATTTCATTTTTCTTTAAAATACAATGTTTTTTGATGTTGAAGAAACTTCTGCTAACCTTTTCACAGTTAATGTTTAAGGTTTGCATGCTAAATTGTCTACGTATTGAGTTTTCTGGGGTTACCGGTGCGTACTTCAGCTCTTGACAGACTCTCCCACATATTGTTCTGTAACTGCCAAATTTACTTAGTTTACTGACTAAGCCTTACTCTTGGTCATGTGTTACTGGGAACTGTTATAACTTGAAAGACATGTAGAAGCTAATTACATTCCCTACTAGTGTCAACAAAACTTATTTTCCTTGTGAGACCAGATGGTTTAATGGTTAAGGTCTTTGCCTTACAAGGTTCGATCCTGACCTCCAACCAATGCCTGTTTTGCAGTTTGTATGTTCTCCTTGTGTCTCCGTCGGGTTTCTCCCATGTCCGAAAAACATGCTTAGTGTTTTCATCTGAAACTCACCAATGAATGGAGCTGTGGAAAGCAGCGTAGACTCTACATGGTGCCCTATAGGGGGAAAAGTTGTACAGACCAACCATTTTGGGCATCTACTGTGGTGAGCAGTATCCTCAAGATAGGAGAACACGGATCATGGACTGCACACTGTGGCAGGGCTAGCCACTCAATGGTGTAAAATATGGCTCTAGGTGATTCGGTCATGTTGACTGATGTTGCCAAAAATGGGTATGGGTAGTTATTGGTAATAAGTGGGTTGAGGACCCGGCCTACTCTGACCCATGCCAGGGACCCTTGCTAGTGGTGGGATTGGTATATGTAACTCTATTGGCCAGTATGTGCCCTCCATAAAGCCCAGTAGCCCTGGGTCAATAAGCTACTGGCTGGCCAGTGTCTAGTTGCCCAGCCTGGGTTACCTCTGTTGAGTGAAAAATGGATGTAAAACCAGCCAACCTGCCAAACATGAACTGAGAATTGCTTGCACAATGTAGGTTCACTGACAGGCGCAGCTTGGAAGTGGATGACATAATGATACGGAGGAGGCTGGACATCATGTATATCCAAGAGACTAGGTGGAAGGGCAGTGTAACAAAACCACTTGGCTTGGGATCCAGACTCTACTACTCAGGTGGGTGACGGGCTAGAAATGGTGTAGGAATTGTGGTGAGAGAGAGGCTTCAGAAGGCAGTGAGGGATATCATCAGAATTAATGACGGCCTCATGGCAATCTGACTCCATTGTAATGATAGGGCAGTATTCATAATTTCAGCCTATGCCCCACAGCAGGGTTGTGATAGTGACAAAAAGAGTGCATTCAGGTAGCAGTTGCAGGACCCACTAGGTAAAGCAAGACAACATGAGTCGGTGTTGATAGTGGGTGACTTGAATGCACATCGGTACAGACAGACAGGATATGAGGACTGCCTTGGTCCACATGGGTGGAGCAACAGGAATAAAGAAGGAGAAGCCATTCTAGACTTCTGTCTGCTAAATGGCTTGATAGTAGCAAACACATGGTTCAGAAAGAGAGACAGTCACAAGATAACATACAAGAGTAGCCAACATGTAACTTGGGTAGACTTCCTCCTAGTAAGGAAAAGGCACTGGGGTAGAATCCATGCTTGCAAAGTCATCCCCAGTGAAACAGTTGGCCCGCAGCATAAACCACTAGTTGCCACAATCAGCTGCAAGCAGTTGTCAGACGAGGATCTGAGGTCAACAGAAACCAGGGTGAAGACCTGGAAGTTGACTGGAGAGAAAGTCAGCAGTTCAAGGAATTGCTCAGGGTTCTAGCACCCCAAGAAGAGGAGGAAATGGGTGGAGTTGAAGAAGAGTGGCAGCACCTAAAATCAGCATGTATTAGGACTACAGAAAATATATGTGGCCGAGCCAAGTATGGAAATAAGGTACATAAGGAAACCACCTGGTGGTGGAATGCAGAAGTCCAGGAATTCATCAAAAGAAAGAAGGAGTGCAGGAGGAAGTGGGAGATAGAAAAGACTGACCAGGCTAGGAAGGACTACTGGTTGGCTAACAAAGAATCTACGAAAGAAGTTGCAGTAGTAAAGAGAAGGGCACAGGAGGCACTCTATCAACTTCTGGAAAGTGACTCTATAAGGGGCACAAAGAAACTATATCAGGTTGCAAGGCAAAGACAGAAAGATAAAGAAGATAGTCAGACACCCTTCATAAGGGATACTAGCAAAAACCTGCTCATCAGTCCACAGGACATCAAAGGCATATGGAAGGAGTATTTCTAGCAGCTTCTGAATGAAGAAAACTCCACAGAAGCTTTACTGCCCCAGAAGCAGTCTACGATGAGATAAAAAGAGGAGCCCACCCTAGAAGAATTAAGAACAGCACAAAGGAAGATGAAGTCAGGGAAGCAGCAGGCTCAGATGAGGTCACAACAGATATGATAAATATGCCGGGTGAGATAGGGGAGAAATAGCTCCTGAGGGTACTAATACCAGTGTGTCGAGAAAGGCGTATCCCAGATGACTGGAGAATAAGCATACTTGTGCCAGTGTACAAGAAAAAAGGGGACATCCACAACTGTGGGCAGTACAGCGGCATCAAACTACTACCACATTGCATGAAAGTTCTGGAGAGGGCGATTGATAAATGGATACCCAGAGTAGTAGAATATAAGATGGGAGATGAGCAGTTCGGATTCAGATCAGAATGCAACACAATTGACTCGATTTTTGCATTGAGACAGATACTTGAGAAGAAGCTAGAGATGAGGAGAGAGTCCAACTGGGCATTCCTAGACTTGGAGAAAGCATATGACAAGGTCCCAAGAAAGCTGATCTGGGCAGTACTGCTGGGGTTTGAAGTCCCAGAAACAATGGTAGAATTAGTGCAGGCTGTGTACAAGGACCCAATGACTCAAGTACGAACAGTGTTCGGCTTCACAGAGGGGTTCCCAGTGGGAGTGGGTGTACACCAGAGTTCAGCTCTGAGCCCACTGCTTTTCATACTGGTGATGTGCTACATTAGAAAACAGGTTGCAAGGGACAGATCAATAAAGCTGCTGTATGCAGACGATGTGGCAGTACAAGCAGATAGGAGAATGAAATGCAAATCTAAAGGCACATGGGTTGAAACTAAGTACAAATAAAATGGTGGTAATGGCAGCAAATTGGGGAAATCAGACGAAGGTAAGAATAGAGATAGAAGGGAAGATAGTGGAACAGGTAATCAACTTCAAGTATCTGGGAGAGGTGGTTGAGGAGAAGAGTAGTCTGAATGAAGAGGTCAAAGCTAGAATCAGAAGGGCTGCAGCCACCTGGCATAGTGTATCAGGTATAGTCTATGTCAGAAGAATGCCAAAGAAGCTGAAAAGTAAGGTGTACAAGACAGTGTTGCAGCCAGTACTACTGTATGGTACAGGAACCTGGGCAGTAAAGGTAGAACAACTGAAGAAGCTAAAGGTTATGGAAATGAAGTGCCTGAGAAAGTGGTAGGATGCACACTGTGGGATAGATAAAGAAATGAGGACATAAGAGCAGAACCCAAAGTAGCTCCAATTGCAGTAAAGGTCAAAGAGAACAGATTGCGGTGGTTTAGGCACGTGTAGAAAAGTAGAAGACAGTCTGGTGAGAAAGATTTGGGACAGACAGGAAGAAGGTAAGAGGAAGCGAGGACGTCCAGAAAAGAGGTGGATAGACTGTGTGAAAGAAGATCTGCGACAGTCAGGCAGGAGTGTGGCACTGAATCGAGAGAGTTGGCGACAGTTAACACCATACCCTGACTCCATGTAGAAAAAATGGGCTGCTGCTGATGACGATTATGTTCCTTGTGCAATTCAGATCATCTTTTCTGTAGCCTCTCAGTACTTTCCCATAGTATTTGTGCAAAACATATGCAACTTTCAGTTCTGAAATTTACATTCTGAGCTTTTTTAAAATTTGGTAGGAATGTGTTTTTATTACATTACAACAGGTCACAGTATAAATACATGGAATATTTATGACATTGCAACATGCTGTGGGTTCATCTAAATCAGAATCGGTACGACAACTTGTTAGTTTTTTGTGTGTGCTGTACAACATCTTCAGCTTACTGTTATTACAGAAATTCTGTCAGTCAAGACATGGAAACTTGGTTTTGATTTACAGCTTGTATACGGACACATCTGTAAGACTTGGGCACTGCTGTCAGTAATTTTACAATGAAGTCTGTGATCTGATGATGTGCTGCCTTGTACTCCGTTACTGCTGCTCTTCTTTTGTTTTATTTGATCACCACCACACAGCTGTATCCCTGTATCAGAAGTACAAATTCTAGGTCTTCCTTCCACTACATACTTTCTGAAAGTAGTGAGATTTGGTCTGTCATAACATACTGAAAATTGTTATTTCAAAGAGCTGATAGAGGCATAAGGTAGCTTCTGTCTGTAGATTTCTTTTCATGCTTAGTTTTGCTAATAGCAACACTGTCGAAAATGCGAGTATTTGACAGTTTATGTAGCATTGCAATATAACTTATCGATCTTCTTCATATAAAGATTTCTCAAACATTTAGTTCTTTGTAAAATAGTTTAATTTTATCAGTTTGTAGCCCTTTTTTGACCTCAACAAGACAGACTGTTGATCTAAACAAGTGAGGTGACACGTATCTGGTGTACGAGGCGTTCGCAGACCCATTACTGATGGATTTACTGCACATCAGCAAGTCAAATGGCATCAGAAATATTCTTACTAAGAATCTAAACCTTTTATGCAGCATCCACAGAACAGTTTGGAGGGACAGGTATATCTCGCAGAGGATACCGCTGCTGTGGAGCAGACTCCTTATCCACATAAAACAAAGTTTGTCCCTGCCCGTATTCAAGTACAACTTAGATCTATGGATTTACACCAGGACTGCCCCCTGTACTAGTAATGGACAGACACAACTCCTAAATGATTTATCTCTTGTGTGGGTCCCATCCAGTTATCTTTGGTATGAGCCCAGTTATTCTTACTGGGGTAATATATAATTATCAACCATGGGATCAGTAAGGCCAGTCTATACCAAATGGGGTAGGTTATTTCAACCACAAAAAGGGAATCTGGCTAGGCTTAAAGCTGCCCACAAGGGCAGCTAACTTTGTACTTTCCTATGAACCTATAAATTCGAGGGAGGCAACCAGTATTAAAAAAACTACAAAATTTCTACTGTCTGGCATAGTTAATGCACACTGAGACACATTCTGAGACAGTGTGAGATCTGAAAAGGAAAGAATGTTGAGACCTTCATGATCTGTGGAGTGAAATGAAAAATTGAAAGGTGCCAAAGGCTTTCTTAGCAGTAAGTAACATCTGTGTAATAATCTTGGGAGAGTGAGGAAAAAATGTAGGATAAGGTCAACAGCATTGAAGAATGGAGTTTCATTTAAATAGGGCAGACATTTGACAATGAATGTGATTCAGAAGGTGGTATACAATGTGCAAGTTTTACACACGCCATGTAAGAGAAATATTTAGGAATTACGTTGCCCTCAGTGTCCATGAATTAATTCCAATGTAATGCTGTTACATAAAATAGATTCAGGAGTGTGTTTTTCATACACCTTGTATAAGTTAGATATATGTAATGTTGGTACTTATGGGGAATTCAGTGTATCAGTAGTATTTGTGCTATAAACGGTAGCTTCATGAGCCAATAGCAGATGATATGTATAAGCCAGATCATCACCACTGATGCCTCAGACATTGCTTGGGGTGCCCACCTAACAGGCAGGTGTATGCAAGGTCTTTGGGATGCCCAACACCTTCACTTAATTGCCCAATATCTACCAGGGGTCAACAACACTCTGCAGATCACCTAAGCAAAAACTTACTGGACCCCCCCCCCCCCCACGAATGGCAGCTCCACAGGGAAATCTTTCTGCAAATCACTCCGGAGTGGGGGACTCCGGAGGTAGATCTCTTTGCCTCGCATCTCAACCACCAGCTGCAAAAGTTCTGTACCAGGGAGCATCACTTCCTAACATGGAAAGTAGATGCCTTGACCTTCCCCTGGAACTCCTCTTTGTGTACACGTTCCCTCCTCTGCCCCTTTTACCCAAGGTACTAAGGGAGGAGAGATCAAAGGCCATCCTCATTGCTCCAGATTGGCCCAGACAGCATTGGTACCCCTTAATGCACAGCCTGACCTTACAGCCCCCCAAGCAGCTTCCCCTGATCTCAGACCTCTTGACCCAGGTGAGGGGGAAGATACTGCACCCAGACTTGCAGACTCTCCATCTTTCAGCATGGCTTATACCTTAAAAGCTACCAAGGAGTCCCCTGTTAAGCTAACAGGTCCTAGACATTCTCACAGAGACCAGAAGGCCCAGCACCAGAAAATCTTATGCAGGGAAATGGAAAAGATTCTGCTCCTGGAGCTAGTCCAGAGGGGCCAGTACTTCTCATCCTTCCATCCCTCTTATCTTGGATTACCTAGCCGAGTTGCTCAAAAGGGGTGTCTCCTTCTCTTCTATTAAAATCCATGCCTCAGCCATTTTAGCCCATTACGATTCAGACCAGCCCCTCTTCTCTCATCCTTTGATTAAACAATTCCTCAGAGGGGCTTCTAATATCAGACCTCCCAGAAGGCCTCCCATGCCAGCCTGGGACCTGAATTATGTTGTAGAAAAACTAAACTTACCTCCTTTCGAACCTGCTGCTTCAACAGAATTGAAAAACCTCTCCAGGATGTCTGCCTTCGTACTAGCTATCACCTCAGCCAGAAGGGTTTCAGAACTTCAGGCACTCATGGCTGTTGAGCCCTTCATCATTTTCCATGCAGACAGGGTATCCCTGAGGACTAATCCCTCCTTTATGCCCAAGGTGGTATCTGATGTGACCCTCAACCAGGCCATACACCTGCCCACCTTCTTTTCTAACCCTCAAAACAAGGGGGAAAGAATTCAGCACTCACTAGATATGCACAGACAACTTAGATACTATCTGGACCGTACTAAACCCTTCAGAAAAACAGACCAGCTGCTTGTCAGCTTTGCCCCCCGGGCAGAGGGGAAGACCATTTCCAAGCAAACCATTTCCAAATGGATATCACACTGTATTAATTTCTGCTACAGACTACATGGGACCCCCCCCCCCAAGTCTATTCGTACCCATTCCACTAGGGAAGCCTCCACTTCCACAGCTTTCCTCAGAGTAGTCCCCACCAGGGACATCTTGGATGCCGACATCTGGACCTCTGTTCATACCTTTACAAAGCATTACCACCTACCTCTTTTTTCTAAATTTAGGGCAGGCTTTGCCTCTGCAGTTCTTGCTGACCCATGCGTAGGGCTCTAACCTATCCTTCCACCCCTCTCCTCAGCTTTCTCCCACAGGTGATGACTGCAACAGTGAAACACGAAGAACATAGTACAGTTGTGTACACTTACCATAAATGTAGATGTTCGAGTGTATTCACAGTTGCAGTCCTGGATGTTCATCGTGCATACAGCTGCAGTCATTACAGATGGGTTCTCCTGCCGTCAGGCGGGTCCTCGGTCGGCCGAATTCCAAAGTCTAGGTCCGGCGTCGGTTGTTGTCGCCTTCTTTCCTGACGTCAGTGCGACAGGGGTATATAAGACACAGTCGACGCCATTTTCTCCAGTCTTTTTTGCCGCGCGGTGCCCGAAGCAGAAGCAGTTGGCAAGTGCCGGTCGGCCAGCTCCTGAAATTACGAAAATTTGGAAACCGAAGTCTTCTTTAAAGCTAAGTACCCCATTGGGGAAACTTTTCTTGCCTCAGACCGATGTCAGACAAAGTTAACAATTGTATTTCTTGTGGGAAGCAAATACCGCATAAGGATTTCCATTCCCTCTGTATACCTTGTTTAGGCCCAGACCACGACGTCTCGGGCTGTCGCTTTTGTGCTACTTTCAATAAACGCACTATTAAGCGTCGGGCGGAGTTCGCCCAGCACTTTTTTGGTAAAGCTTTTAACTATAAAATGTCGTCGGAGATTCCGACTACTGTTTTGTCCAAAAAACGCAAGGACAAGGACCGACGTGAGGTCCGCTGCCTCCACCGACACCACGCCAAAACCGGCTACACGTGGTCCGGTTCTCAGCGAGGCGCCTACGCAGCCCCTGACTACCAACGACTCTTCTCTGGCGGTGTCCTCTGTAACCGAGGCCGCAGGTTCCTCGGCCCACACCCTGACTACAGCTACCGAAGCCACTGTTAGTGTTGAGCCTCTTAATGTGGACAGGTCTACCTCCACTCATGGTGTCTTCAGACCTTCCTCTTCCTTTTCCATCAAGGCCTTTACTAAGTCTAAATCAGCCATGCACCCCAAGAGGCCTGTTGCACAGGGCCCATCTCCAGGCCCCATGCCTAAAAAGCAGATGCTCAAAATGGCTGAGGATTTAATTACTCTTATCAGGGGTTCCCAACCCCCACCAGACAAGAGACCCAGAGTGGAGGAAGAATCTCCCTCTTCTGACCAGGGCTCCATTATTTCAGAACATTCTGATGAGCCGTACTCCCCTTTTGAAGATTCTGATGCAGAGCAGTCCATTCCTTCTGTATCCCCCCCAGAGGATTTCTCATTCGGGGAAACCTTGCATACCTTGAGGGAACACTTCCATTGGGAAGGCCAAGATTTTTCAGATTCCAAGAAAAGGCTTAGGGAATTTCATTTGCTACCTCAGCACAGACCTCTGGCGATACCTCCTGTCTTGGACATACTTGATGATGTTTACTCGGAGGCCTGCCTTAATCCGGATTCCCTGCCTCCAGCCCCAGTCAAGCCTGATAGGTACTACAGAGTTCCTAACTCACACCAATTTCTTTACAAAAGCCATTCTGCTGACCCAGAAACCATTTCGCAGGGCCCCAAGGGAATGAAGGCCTCTACTGCTAAGAATCAATTACCTTCCGAGAGAGACTCTACATCCTTAGAAAGGTGGGGAAAAAAGGTATATACCTCGGCCACCCTAGCCATGAGGGCCTTAAACTGTCAGTTCCATATGCTTAAATATCAACAGTATCTGTTATCTCAATTAAAAAATAAAATGTCACAGCCTGAACAACCAGATTTGAAGGAGTTGCAGGATATGATGCATAGTGCAGAACAAGTGGGTAAGCACACCTTACAATGTGGTTATGATGCTCTAGAGGCCGCAAGTAGAGCTGCTGTTACAGGATCAGTCATACGTAGACATGCCTGGCTTAGGGAACAAACCTTACCTGATCATGTCAAAGCTAAATTACTAGATGCTCCTCTACAAAAGGATGTATTATTTGGTGCTAATGCTGAGGAGATACTAAGGAAAATGGAAGAAAAGGCTAAATCTATGCAAACTGTTAAAGCTTTTCTACAGGTACAACCACCACGTTTTAGTAGAAATTGGCCTTCAAAAAAATTGGTCCTTTCCAGCCACGGACAAGCCCCAAAGAGGTAGATACAGGCGCACAAGGGGCAGAGGACAATCTCAAGGATCGTATAGAGGCAGACAATGGCAATCTCCAACACCAAGAGGTGGCGAAGATAGTTCACAGCAATACAGGAAACAAACCCAATGACTTTCCCCTTTGCATGCCAAGCAAGGCTCAAGTGGCAGCACCCTTAGGAGGAAAGCTGGCATTATTTTCAAAAAATTGGCATATTGTCACAAAAGACAAATGGATCCTGGACATTATAAACAGAGGATACAGATTTCATTTTCACACTCTTCCAAAAATGAGAGGTATGCCGAACCTGCCACACAATCAAAGGGCAGAGGCTCAAATACAAATTTCAAAGCTCATGGACATGAAAGCTATTCAAGAGGTACCTACTCACGAACAAGGTCAAGGTTTTTATTCCAGACTATTAGTGGTACCAAGGAAGGGAACCGATTGGAGACCCATTTTGGACTTATCCATCCTAAACACATCTCTGCTCGTACCAAAATTCAAGATGCTCACCTTACAGCAGCTTCTTCCCATGCTGGGCAAGGAGTCTTGGCTGGTAACAGTGGACCTCAAGAAGGCATACCTGCATGTCCCAATCAGACAAAGCTGCAGAAGATACCTCAGATTTCTTGCAGGTTCAATCCACTATCAATTCTCTGCACTGCCCTTTGGCTTATCTACTGCGCCCAGAGTATTCACGAAATGCCTGGCATCAGTAATTGCCTACTGCAGACTTCAAGGGATACAAATATACCCTTATTTGGACGACTGCCTGATCCAAGCGGACAGCAAACACATACTTCTGGAACATCTGGCTTATGTAACACGGTTACTGAATTCCCTGGGATACACAGTCAACAAAGAGAAATCCAGGCTAACACCATCTCAGAAAATAATTTTCCTGGGTGCCAACTTGGACACAAACACCCAGATGGCCTACCTTACAGAAAAGCAGGGGCAACTAACTCAGTACTTCAAGATACTAGCAAATTGTACCAGGCTAACTGCAAGGAAAATCCTGCAGGCTCTGGGATTCATGGCATCTTGCATTCTTCTAATCCCATGTGCAAAGTTGTATATGAGGAAACTTCAATGGTACCTAAAAAACCTATGGTCTCAACACAGCCACAGTTTGGAAACAATAATACCACTAATTCCATGTTTGCAAAAGGAATTTCTATGGTGGGCTCAAGCATGCCAAACAAACACAGGTCTACCATTCTGCAAGCCTCAAGCAAATCAAGTCATCACAACAGACGCTTCAGACTACGCCTGGGGGGGCGCACATGACAGACCGGTGCATTCAGGGCAAATTGTCCCAAAAGGAAAAGCACCTTCACATCAGTCAAAAGGAAATGCTGGCAGTGATGAATGCTATTACAGCTTTCAAGGACCTTCTGCATCCAGGGCAATTATTGATAAGAACAGACAACACCACAGTAATGTGGTACATAAACAAACAAGGAGGAACACATTCATACCCCCTGTGCAGGCTGGCCATGTCACTTTGGAACATGGCTCTGGAGTTGCAAATCGAGCTTCAAGCACAGTACTTGCCAGGTATGGAAAACACGCTGGCAGACAATCTAAGCAGAAATATGACAGACCCACACGAATGGAAGTTGCATCCTCAAGTGTTTACAGAGTTAATCCAAGCGTGGGGAAGGCCAGACATAGATCTCTTTGCCTCCCACAAAAATCATCAATTGACAACATTCTGCTCAAGGACATTTCATCCAAAGGCCTGGAGAGTGGACGCCCTTTCTTTCAGTTGGGCAGCACGGACAGTTTACGCCTTCCCACCTCTTCCTCTACTGCCCAAGGTGCTTTTGAAAGCAAGAGCAGACAGACCAAAGGTGATACTGATTGCTCCAGACTGGCCAAGACAACACTGGTACCCACTCCTGAGGAGCCTAACACATTCTCCTCCCTGGACCCTACCTCTAATGCCTCTTCTTCTGACTCAGCACAGCTACAAAACTCTTCACAGTCAGCTGAAAACACTCAATCTGGCTGCATGGAAGATTCCTTAACACGACAACAGACCCTACTCTCCAAGGAGGTGCAGGATGTCATTTTGGAGGCCAGAAGGCCATCTACTAGAAAAGCTTACTCCGCAAAATGGAAACGGTTTTGCGCTTGGAATGAGGAAAAAGGGCCAGGATCCTAGAAAACTGAGTTTGTCTCAGATATTACAGTATCTAGCTGAGCTGCTGAACAGTGGACTTTCATTCTCCTCCATCAAAATCCACGCCTCAGCCATTTCTGCAGAATACAACACTGACCCACCTTTATTCACTCACCCACTCTTAAGACGGTTCCTCAGAGGGGCTAAGAATATAAGACCTCCAAGGAAACAACCAATCCCAGCTTGGGATCTTAATTACATTCTAGAAAAATTAACATTGCCTACTTTTGAACCAGCTGCCTCAACAGATTTGCAATATTTGTCCTGGAAAACAGCTTTCCTTCTGGCTATTACCTCAGCTCGTAGGGACTTGGAACTACAAGCCCTCATGGCTGTGCAGCCCTTTATCATCTTCCATCAGGACAGGGTTTCCCTACGAACCAACCCGTCATTTATGCCTAAGGTAGTATCCAGGGTAGCTTTAAATCAGGCCATACACTTACCTACCTTTTACCCCAATCCTCAAAACAAAGGGGAAAGGCTGCTACATTCCTTAGACAACCATAGACAGCTGCGTTACTATTTGGACAGAACAAAGCCTTTCAGAAAATCAGAACAACTCTTTGTGTCCTATGCTGTAGGAACTCAAGGGAAGCCAATTTCCAAACAGACAATTTCAAAATGGATAGGCCACTGCATACGTTTTTGTTACTCCTTTCATGGTAAATCTGTCCCTGCAGGCATCAGATCCCACTCCACAAGGGCCACAGCTACCTCTGCAGCCTTCCTCAGAGGAGTTCCTACCAAAGATATTTTGGAGGCAGCCACTTGGAGTTCTGTGCATACCTTCACTAAACACTACCACCTACCTTTATACTCCAAAACTAGAGAAGGCTTTGCCACTGCTGTGTTGCAGGGCATTCTGGCTCCTCCCAGTTCCACCTAGTGCCTACCACCCTGTGCGTAGCTTTGGGATTCTACCCATCTGTAATGACTGCAGCTGTATGCACGATGAACATAGTACAGTTTTGTACCTACCATAAATGTAGATGTTCGAGTGCTAATACAGCTGCAGTCCAGGTTTCCCTCCCTCCTTCCCCTCTTGGTACAGGCCTAGTGGCTAACACCTCCTCATACAACCTGATTGGGTTATCCTTCTGTGGTGTATTTGCTTGCAACTACTGTTTTTTTTTGATTATATTGCATGGCATGATGATATATAAATTATGTATTGCCTTCCTTCTGGGGGCACCTGACATTTGGGGCAAGAAAGACTGAAGAAAATGGCGTCGGCTGTGTCTTATATACCCCTGTCGCACTGACGTCAGGAAAGAAGGCGACAACAACCGACGCCGGACCTAGACTTTGGAATTCGGCCGACCGAGGACCCGCCTGACGGCAGGAGAACCCATCTGTAATGACTGCAGCTGTATTAGCACTCGAACATCTACATTTGTGGTAGGTACAAAATTGTACTTTTCTCTCCCTGTATCCCTCTTATATCCTCTTCCGCTAGGGAGACATAAGCTTCCCACGGTGGCTTTTAGCCACCAGGACCACTTTACCTTATTTCCTTGTGCTTCTGATGGGCTAGGGCAAGAAAAACTGATGTAATGACGTTGGCTGCCTTGCTTTATAGGACTGACGACCTGACGTCAGACTACAGGCGACTGCAGCAGATGCAGAAAAACATTGACTCTGGTATTTGGCAGGCCGAGGGCTACCACAGCAGGGATAACCCACAGGTGATGATTGCAGCAGTGAATGCACTCGAACATCTAAAATTTATGGTAAGTGTACACAACTGTACTTTCTTCACAGTACCACCTATAACATCTGAGATAATTAATTTTACTGCACTGTTCTGCTTTTTGTAAATGAGAACTAGACATTCAGTGTTTTTGTGCTTATTCAAATCAATTTTAACAGGGTTTTAAGAGGGCTTCTTGCTTGAAGTCAGGTCTTTTGCTTTCTTTGAATTAGTTCACAGTGCTAAAATGAATCTAACACCTAGAAAATAAATTCTAGTTGCTGAGTTAACTATACAGCTGATTTCTGTGCACTTTTTTTTATATGTCTGCTTATGTTACATATTTTTTTACTTTAAAGTTTATGCTTACCGGTGTAATGAGTAGGTGACATGCCTGATTAGGACGATTTTATCCAGAGCTTTACTACAAAACAGTGCATCTTCCTTGGTAAAGATGCGAAATCTATTGCAACTATATCACCTAAACCTTTCAAAATTGTAAACATTTAAAAATGCTGTATAAAACAGCGCATGTAAGCAGAAAAATATTTTCGCACATCTCCAGTACACTTTTCAATGGTTGAACAGACTTTGAGAAAATTAAACATTGTTACAAAACAAGTCAACTCTATTGTTGTAGAAGGCTAAATCCCTTAATACAATTCATGTGATTTGCATCTGGTTTGCAGCTCAGACACGTTACAGCAGCAGGAGAAGGGAAGAGTGACGTTAGTGACTGTGAAGCCCGAGCCCTGGCCCTGCAATCAAGGAGCCTCATTCCTCACCACTAACTCCAGAGAGGGCTTCTCATGTTTGAGGAATGGATAACAAATACACACAGTAAAGTGCAATTTCCCTTAAGAGCACACAGAGATCACAGTCAGTCCGGGGCTGGTCGTTCCCTTGCTCTCCAGGTCCCCAATAAGACTCCCCACTGGCACAGCTATAGGGTCCAGATCTCAGCCTAGCTGGGCAAACTAAAATCTCCAGCACCCTCTCTGTCCAACCAGTGCTTCGTCTCCCTGCCCAAGTAGCTGACACACACACACACTTTGAGATAAGAGTTTATACAACCACACAGACACTTCTGGGGAAGGCTGGCACAGGTTCTCCAGCTGTGCCCCTTTTACCCAGACTATATCGCAGTAATCACTTGCCACCACCTAGCTAATATTATCAGCTATCCAATGGCCCTTAAAAAGGCATGGGGTAAGCATCTGACTCTGTGTGACTATTTCATTTCCTGTAGTCCACAGAGAACCTGGTGCTGCCATCCTTCTTTGGCACCAGCACCACTGGGGAGGCCCAGGGACTGTTGGACTTTTGAATCACCCCTAGTTCCAACATCTCCTGTACCTCCTCCCTCAGGGTCTGTCTGACTCTCTCAGGCACCCTATAAGGGGCCTGCCTAATAGGTCTTTGGGGTCCTGTATCCACCAGGTGCTGCACTAGTTGGGTGCACCCTGGTTTCCCAATGAACATGTCCCCAAATTCCTGCAACACTGCTCGGATTTCTCAAACCTGGGTAGGAGATGGCTGCTGGGCCATTGCTACCCGTTCCACTGAGGTGTCAGCCCGAGCCTCACTGAGGAGATCACTCCCCAGATCTCCCTCAGACTCCTCTTGCAATCCACTGCAAATGCTCAGCACAAGGGCCTCCCTGTCATGGTAAGGTTTCATCATGTTAACGTGGTACAATTTGTGCCCCTGCCATCTGCCTAGCAATTCCACCATGTAGTTAACATCACTTATCTTTCTTGCCACCTTGTAGGGTCCCTCCCAAGCTGCTTGCAGCTTGTTGTGTCTGACAGAAATGAAAACCTTTACCTGCTGCCCCACAACATACTCTCTAGCTCAAGCATTCTTGTCATACTACATCTTTTTCTGTTGTTGGGCTTCTGCCAGGTTCTCCTGGGCCAAGCCCATGAGTTCCCTGAGCCTTGTCCTGAGGTTTAGGACGTATGCCACAACAGACTCCTTGTGAGACTCGTACTCACCTTCCCACTGATCTCAAATTAAATCTAGAGGTCCCCTCGCCCTATGCCCATACAGCAACTCAAAGGGTGAAAAACCCGTGGATTCCTGGGGACCTCTCTGTAAACAGACAACAGATGTAGCAAATATTTGCCTCACTCCCTCTTAAACTGATCTGCAAATGCCCGTAGCATGGACTTAATTATAGAGTTTAACCTCTCGACAAGACCATTAGTCTGGGGATGGTAGGGGGTGGTCTTCTTGTGCTTCACCCCACAGAACTTCCACAGACAAGCCAGCAGGTCTGACATGAAATTGGCACCTCTGTCAGTCAGTATTTCTTTTGGGAAACCTACCCTGCTGAAAATCTCTAACAAAGCATTTGCCACCTTCTCTGCCTCAGTGGAGGACAAAGCCACTGCCTCAGGGTATTGTGTAGTATAATCCGCTACCACTAGGATATACTTTTTCCTTGTGGAGCTTGGGGTACTCAGAGGACCCACAATATCCATAGCTACCCTCTGATATGGCTCCTCAATCACAGGCGAAGGCATCAAAGGAGTTCTCACCTTGTCTCCTGCCTTGCCTACCTTTTTGGCACTGCTCACAGGTCCTGCAGTACCCTTTTACATCTCTGGAAATTCCAGACCAGTAGAAGTTTGCATAATATGCCTCTCTGTACGTTTTATGCCCATATGACCTGCAAAGGGAATATCATGGGCTATGGCTAGAAGTGCCAGACAGTAGGCTCCTAGGCACTACCAACTGCTGTAATCTTTTACCTTCTAGCCCTCCCTCAGGGGTCCACTCTTTGTATAGGAACCCTTTGTCCCAGTATACAGATTCCCCCTTTCCTTGAGATTCAGGTGCCTCCCTAGCTACCTGCCTCAGGCCTTGAAATGTAGAGTCTGAGAGCTGAGCCTGTCTCAACTCTCACCTTGTACCCCTTCCCAGCTCCCCTTCCACAGGAAGTCTGGCATCCTCTGACAGTGGTGCCTCACTGTCAGCCTGGGTGCTATGTCCAAGGGAACATCAGTACCCACAAGCAGCTGTGGCTCGCATTCAGTCTCACTGTTACAGTGTAGCTCGCTCCCTGAAGTAACCACCTCACCAGTCCTGGCTGCAAGCATGCCGTCTGTCTGGGTCTCCCCCCAGGCTACCAGACTTACCTGCTTGTCTCCAAGCCTGACTGCGTGTAACTGCACAAGCACAGGGTACTACAGTATCAAAATCATTCCCTATCAGGACATCTGCAGGTATATCCTCAAACACACCTACTTGCTTGTTTCCTTTTCCACCCTCCCAGTCAAGGTGAACCCTAGCCAAAGGTATTTGTAATGAGATCCCTCCTAAAGCCCTGACTGGAGTAGACTGCACAGGCAAGTAGTGCTCCTCTGTAACCATTGTAGGCTTTACAATGGTTATATCAGAGACTGACTCTCTCTCTCTCTTGGCAATGGCCTCCTTGCCATTTGCTACAATAGGATATAGCCTCTGGTAGTAGTTTGGTATCCTTGTTGTCCCAAGACAACCTACTATTGGCATTTTGTCTTTCCCACTTACTGGCTCCTTCACCTTTGGTTCCCCACCTTGCCTCCGTGGACACCTGTATGCCACATGGCCCCACTGGTTGTATTCAAAACATTTAACCCTAGCTCCTGGATGTGTACTTGGACTAGTGGCTTCCCCTGCTACTGGCAGATTCTGTTGGGGCAGTCTGTGCTGCCCACCATGGGTTCCTTTAGACCCATGAGCAGTACTGGGGGTCCCCTTCCTGTGCAGGGCTGCTCTGCTTGCCAGGTATAGGTCTCCCTTCTTCCCCAACCCATCTGAAGTAGCACATTGTCTATCAGCTAACCAGATCCTCGTGTCCTCAGGCAAAGTGCTAAGGGTTGTTCCCTCACCAAAAGGTCTGCCAGCCCTTCAGAAGTGGTGACCTGACATCCACTCACCCACCCATGGAAATAAGTGTTCAGTTCAGCAACAGTATTCACACACACATTCATCTGCCTTGCATCTATGCTCACGAAACTTTTTCCTACAAGTTTCAGGTGTTGGCTTAAACAGTTCTAAAAGACATTTCTTAACAGCAGTATAATCAAAACATGCATCGTCAGACATTTTAGACAGTGCAGTTACAGCTTTACCACGGAGTAAGGGGGTCAGGAACCATACCCAGAGCCCTTGGTCAACTTCATACTGTTTACATACCCTCTCAAACATATGAATTAAACTATCAAAATTATCCTCTCTTTAAACTGCGGAACAAATGTACTGACCTTTTCTGCTTCTGGGGTCCAGTTACTCCCTTCCCCATTACCTCCATGACTCTGGCGAAGAGTCAGCATCTCCTTCTCATGCTTCCTCTGCCTCTCTTGTTCTTCAGCTTGCAGACGTAACAGCTTCTCATTCTCCTCAGCCTGCAAACGTTGCAGTCTCTCATTTGCTTCTAATTCCACATGCCTGACCTCCAACTCGAGTCTCTTTAGCTCCAGCTGGATTTTTAAGTCCACTGCAGAAAGGTTGAGCTGTCCATTCTCCGAGGGTATTATCTCTCCACTGCCAGTCTGATTGTCCTCCTGGTTGCTGTTTTCTGATGCAGCTGTAACCAAGGCTGCAGTCAGGTCTGCTTTAGTCGGGTTTCCATGCACCAGTCCCCTAGCCTGGCACATCTCCGCCAGCTGGGCCCTTGTCAGCTTTCCATACTCCTCTGCTGACATGCTGCCTGCTCACCCTGACTAACTAAGCTAACAAAAGAAATAAAACAAGTGTGATCTGAAGTGTGAGTATTCATTGCGTGGCTGTTTTAGAGTACAAAACACCTTCAAAACTCGCTGTACACCAGCTACAGGAATTCACTCTACCCACATCACTACAAGCCAATTAGTATTTTTCACCTAATTAATATGTGATGTGGATATCCCATCGCTGCCAAGCACAAATGTGACACCCGAGCCCTGGCCCAGCAATCAAGGAGCCTCAGTCCTCACCACTAACACCAGAGAGGGGGTGTCATATATGAGAAAAGGATAACAAATACACACGGTAAAGTGCAGTTTCCATTAAGAGCACACAGAGATCACAGTCAGTCTGGGGCTGGTCGCTCCCTTGATGTCCAGGTCCCCAGTAAGACTCCCCACTGGCACAGCTATAGGGTCCAGATTTCAGCCTAGCTTGGCAAGCTAAAATCTCCAGCACCCTCTCTGTCCAGCCAGTTCTTCGTGTCTCTGCCGAAGTAGCTGACACACGCACAAACTTTGAGATAAGAGTTTATACAACCACACAGACACTTCTGGGGAAGGCTGGCACAGGTTCCCCAGCTGTGCCCCTTTTACCCAAACTATACGGTAGTAATCACTTGCCACCACCTAGCTAATATTATCAGCTACCCAAAGGCCCTGAAAAGGGTGTCCAATTATTACTGTGCAATATTATTATCCAATTGGTAGATGTGATTAAACAGTCAAGGCTTATTAGAGTGACTTGGTACAGTAATCACTATAAATATGCAATGTACTCTAGAGCTTAAATTATCTCTATACAAAACCAGCCACAGTTAAAAGGTTTTAAAATATTTAATAATAAATAATTAAAACCACAAAACAATACTTTCTGCTAACACAGTCAGTGCTAGTCAAGAGTTCAGAGATCACACATAAATACTTAAAATAATTCAGTGGTACAGTTCTGACATCACAGAAAAACACTTAGTCTAATCTTTCTAGTTTCTAGCTATCCCTAAAAGAAAACACAAGTCTAAGATAACTTGCGTAAGACAACATTCAGAGTGCTGATAAGTTGGATAGTCGAGACAAAAATGCTTAATAATATCTGGTTCTCCCTGTTTAAATTGAAACTGCAGTACTGCTAAACATTACATCATTCTTCACCCTTCCTGGAGTTCCCAGACTACACATTAACTACATTTACATTTTTAACATTTCCCTTTTATTATCTTGCAGCTGGTCAGGAGCAGAGCAATAAAAATACATTTGCATGTTTAAATCTAGCAGTTTAACTCTTGGTTAAAACAATAGAAATAATTTCTTCATCTAGACCCCCTCGGCACCACTGTGTACATCAAAGGGTCACCACATGCTTTACTTTGGTCAGTAGAGTGCACTGTTGTCACATTTATTTCCAGTTTCACATGTAACATTATTTCTTTACATTTAAGACAAGCCTGTAGCTTACATTCATATTTACAAATGACAGAATTATCTGGACACATCTATCTGGCTCGGCTGGCAGCTGTCACAGTGATGCAGCATCATTAACTTGCCTGTCTTCGAGGGAGGGTGTGGGGCGTATGACCACTTGATAGAATCCGTAGTGGAGACCAATCCATTTGGGAGAACTGGCTTCTAGAATGGCAGGGTTGTGTTGCTTTTGGAAGCAAGTGATGTACTATCTGATGCCAATGGCACTTCAACCCTGTAACATATTATTGGGCATGAGTTGTGAGATTAGGGTTAAAATAAAAAAGACCCTCATGGTTTACTAAATAACTACCCCTCTCAGTCTGCTGTCATCTGTGGTGAAGGGGGGGTGGGGGTGAGTGAGCCATTTGGTCAAGGGTAGAATGTTGTTTGGCTGTTAAGAAGAGTTGTGTTATGTGACAAGAAAATAGTATAATAAAGCACACTGCAACGTATGAAAACATTAAAAGCGTGGTGTTGGCAGGACTGCTTTGCCTGCCCGCAGGATTTACTGCACAGTTGTTTTCCCCTGCCTTTACTAGGGAAATCAACTCATGCATATGAGCTCTTGACTGAATGCCTCCCCTCCCCCAGAATGGCCATGTCCATCCTCCCTGTCTGTTCTGTCAAGTGCCTGCTCCACTAATAGAATTCAGGTACCATGGGCTATAGTCAGGACTCTGTCCTTCTATTCCAGTGGTGCAGGCAAATGTAGCCCTTCTTTCTGAGACTTAAGTTTGTCCTGGAATAAATGATGAAAACTCCCTTTCCACCCTCTTATTCACTGCCTTTGAAATTCCTTGCTTAGAACATAGTTCCTGTCATGGCAGTAACCTCAGTCAGGAGGGTGTCTTGAGTTGTACTTACTTATGTGTTCTGAACCCCTACATTCATTGGTTCCCTGTTACGCGATCGAAGACACTGTTCTTCGAACACGTAATAGTCAAACTAAAAACATTGCAAACACTAAACCGCAAACCGCCACTTACGCAATTTTTTTCCTATGGAGAAAAATTCAGTAGGCCGTTCTCACAGTTTGCCCTGTTCCCCAACATTGAGCGATCACGGAGTTGGTATATTTAGTTGGGGGGGCAAAGTCCCCCCATTTGATTAGGATTGGGAAGTGTGTTTCGTGTGTTTACGGCCTCGCAAATTTTTTTCCCAAGGAAAACATTTGTGGACGTGGCCATTCGCAGTTATGTTTTCAATGTTTTCATTTAGACTATTACACATTCGAAGAACAGTGTCTTCGATCGCGTAATACAGACCCACATTCATTCATTCATTTACTTATTTATTTAACATTTGTTAACTGGGAGTGTGTGACTCGAGCATGAGCTCTTTTTTAGCGGAGGCCTGGGGAGAAAAGCTCCACAAAAAGTAAGTGATACAAAATAGAAATAGTCAAGATTATACAATGGTTATAAAAAGCTTTAAGTACAGTTATAAAGTGTTGAAGAAATATTGCCTACAAACAGTAAAGTATAAAGTTAAGCTACCATATATTTCAGTCTGCAATAGGATACAGTTATATAGACAAACAGAATAAGTTTAATGTGAAAGTTGGAAGAAAAACAGATAATAACTTAGGTAAAAAGTGTAATGGTAAGAGAATGAATAAAAATAGTAAAGGGAGAAGAGAATCTGGTAGGGTTTAGACAATGGCAGATCCAAGAGTTCTGTAGATTTTCTTTTAGTGCAGTTTTAAATTTGCAAATGTTAGAGAGAGTTCTTATGGATGATGGTAGTTTATTCCAAAAAAGGGCAATTGAGTAGCTGTATAAATGTTGACCAAATGCCGTTTTAGGTTTGTAAATGTTTAAGTGAAGTTGATCAGAACTCCTAAGAGACCGAATAGGAGTATAATAAGAGAAAAGGGAAGCTGTACTAAGGCAGGAGGTAGATTTGTTCAGAATATTGTAGATGAAAGTCAGTTGGGTAAGTAAAAGCTGGTGTGAACATTCTAACCAGTTTATAGATTTGAAAGAGAAGCAGTGATGGGAGTTTTATGGCTGGTTTGCAGCAAACCTAGCTGGTTTGCAGCAAACCTAGCTACTTTGTTGAAAGTGAGTTCTATCTTAGTTTTTAGGGAGGATTGTAAGTTAAGATTTGAGAGCCATAAATAGGGCAAGGAAGAAGAAAAGATTCAGGATTCAAAGAAGTAACTTTATTGTCATTTAGGAAACAAATGCTGCCTAGACAACATTTCAAGCATCAGCTCTTTTGCAGGAAAAACAAACACAAAAAGACAGACATGATAGCTATTAAAGAAATAAACTACAGTACAAAAGTAAATGCCTAGGTTGCCGATGCACATGCTTGTACACTTTATGTACTGCACAGCATTGACGACTAGATGATTAACACATGAAAAGTACGCTATACACAGACGTGAGACTGGGTAATATTGCATATAATGAAGCAATTGGAATTGCACTTGAATGAAAACATATTAATTTTAGTAGAATTACTGTATGGAAAAAAGGAAAAGAATGAGAGCATAACAATCTGTTATAATTTGATACATCCAGATGTACGTCTGCATTGAGTCTTATTGCAGTTGTATAAAAACTGTTCATGAATCTTGAGGTCCTGCAGCGGATACTCCGTAACCTTCTACCAGATGCAAGTATAGTGAATCAACCATATGCTGGATGAAAAGTGTTACTCAGTATTTTGCGGGACCTCCTTTTTGCGTCTCCTCTCAAAGAGCTCCATTAAGGTAGGAAGACTAGTACCCATGATCTTTTCTGGTGTTATTATACTTTGCAGCATCTTCCTTCCGGCCGTTGTGCTGTTACTGAACCATACAGTACAGTAGCTGGTGGTGATTCTCTCAATGGCTCTTCTGTAGAAGGTGTTTAGAGCATTCATAGAGAGCTTTGCTTTTCTAAGCCTTCTTAGGAAGTGGTAATCGCTTGTGGGCTTTTTTAATTAGGTGTACTCCAAGAAAAAAGCATAATTAAGGGAGAGTCTAGAATCTGTGAAAAGGAATTTTTTACTTCTGTAGAGCAAGCCAAGTTTTTAGTGTGTCGTTTTTGTACAGTAGTAGATGTGTAGGTCCTGCACTTGCTCAGCTCTTATAAGGAAACACTAAGTCCAAATAAGAGCTTGGTATGTGATTAAACATTGATGACAGTGTTGTTAAGAGATGAAGTAGAAAAAATAGGTACAAGATGAGTGAGAAATTTAGGGAGAAATAGGAGAAGCTTTTTTTTTTTTTGTTTTGGGACTGAGAATTAGTTGATTGTTAGTAAGCCAACTCAACAGAGTTGAGAGAGTTTTGAGTTAAGCTGAAGAGATCAGGGATGTTATCGGAGATGGATGTGATTGTGGCATCATCAACATATCATATGGGAGAAGAATTAGAACAGGAGGTATGAAGGCAGTTGGTAAAAATGTTGAAAAGTAAAGGGCCCAGGATAGGGCCCTGTGGAACACCTGCCTTAATAGGGAGAAAAGGAGATACAGAAGAGAGCCATTTTACAGATTGCTGCCTATCAGTGAGATAGATCGAGAACCAGGAGATAGTAGGATTTGAGAGATTAAGATCAGACAATTTTCAAAGGAGCTTAAAGTGAGAAATAGTGTCAAAAGCTTTAGAGAGATCCAAGAATAGACACAAAACAAGTTTATTTCTGGCTTGAGAGCCTGCATTTGCACAACCATTTGTGTTTTGAACCATGCCTACTTTCAGGTAGAATTTGCCTTTCCTTAACCATTCCTGTGTTCAGTCCTGATCAACATGAGATTCTTCCAGAAGTTTTCTATACTTGCAACTGTAGTTATGCATTTTCCACATTCACCTTATATTCTTACATTTTTGGCACATTCAGTTGCTGCCTGATTTTTATCAACTTGTGGTTTGATTTCCATTCCTGCTTGGTGCTGATATGCTTCTGCTAGATTAAGCAGGGAAGTCATCTTAGATTTATTCTCCTCGTGATTCACAACTTTCACTACATTTGGGTCTTGTGAGGTCAGCAGATGGTATACAGGGATTTGAGTGAATGGCAGATGGCCGATCGGGAAATGTTCGACAGCAGTTCTGCGAATGCACAGAATTGCAAACACTGTAGCCGAAATGCAAAATATCCCTCCCTTTTTTGACCCATGGTAGCGCTTGTTTAGGTGGTAGAGCAGTCAGAATTGCTGGTGTTTCGTTCAACATTCTGACCATTCGGCTGTGGGAGATTCGACATATCCGGTCGATGTTATACCGGATCGAAGAAAGGTCGTTCGCTCAAATGCACGTATTCCCAGCAGATGTGTGGAGTCCCATGATTGCAGATCTATACATGTAATCAATTTCAAGGAGGCCCATCCCTGCTTTGGAACCGGGGAATATATAATCTTGGTATGCACTGATTTTTATAAATCACTTGGTGAGCATGAAGCATCATTCTTGTTTTCCTGTCTAATCTGTCCAACACATTTTGGGGTCAGTCAATCACTCCAAAACTGTAAGTTAGGACAGGAAGTGCAAATTTGTTTATAGCTTGGATTTTGTTCCTTGATGTCAACGCTGTTTTCAGGATTAATTGAAGTCTTCTAAAGTATTCTGTACTAAGTTTTATTTCCATTTGTTCATGTTTTATTTTTGATCGTTCAATTCCCAAATATTTATACACTCCCTCTTGCTCAAGTTCTTCTATAATCACATTCTTGTCCCAAACTGATGTTTTATTGGTGGTGCAGTTTTCCTGCTTTAAACATTGCTTTTGCACATTTATCAAGTCCAAATGACATTCTTGCATCATCTGAACAAGTTTGGACTACTTGCAGTTGTGCTTTCAGTTCCTCATCTGATGAGCTATACAGTTTTAAATCATTGACAAAGAGAAGATGAGAAGTCTTTACACTTTTGTTGTTTTCTAGGAGCCAAATTATAGCCATGACCTAAGCTGTTAAGTAGACAGCTTAATGGGTTAAGGGCAAGGTAGAATATCAAACGGTGACAGATTCACCCTGGAATATCCCCCTTTGAATTTTTATCCCTGGAATAATAATTGTGCATTCTCTGATTAATTAAAAAGGGGCACTTCTGTGTGCAAGTCTTGCTACATTCAGGATATGCATATTTTTTCTCAGTTTAATTTCTACAGTGTTTTTTTTGGGTTTTTAATACCATGAAGGGAATGGACCCCATTCCTAAGTCAGGGTATAATTAAAGTTCATGAAATTAGTATTGTTTCAGTCTTTGATTGCCAAGAGTGCTTTTCTCAGGACATTCAGTGTGCCCAGAATTGCCTCCTCCTGTAAATCATACAGAGTTACATGTATTGGTAGCATCAAAAAAAAATCTTGCTTTTTCCCACTTTCTGAAAGTTAAGAAAGTTCAGTTACAGATTTGCTGTTCTGAACTGTTTGGAAGTTTCTAGAAGGCCAGTGCTTGCTTGGGCTAAAGGGAAGTCTCTGTGTTCACCAGTGGGAGTGGTTAACACTGAACAGCCTGCCTGTCCCTGGAGGAGTGGTAGTGGTTACTACCTAGAAGCTGTAGTTTTATTGGCCATTTTGGGTCATTTCTAAATTCCTTGATCTCTCTGTCTTAAAACCCTACAACTCTCTCTTTGCGCGGTTTTGCGCACTGAGCAGCGTCGGGCAGCGCCGCCTAAACAGGTTTAAACTATTCCAGGCTCCACAAAGTCTGCTCTTCACTTTTTCCTTTAGAACTGTTCAAACTCTCAAAGTAATCACTCTATTCGCTTTCTAAAGCCCTGCACTTGCTCAGCTCTTATAAGGAAACACTAACTAACTAAAGCACTACACCCTCCTTGACTTCTCATAAGTATTAGGCTCCCGATTGGTCCTTCCTGATCAAGTGAAAAATCAATTCCCTTCCCTAATGTGATCAGTAAAAAAAACAGTTCCCTATACTAATCTGGTATGTCTAAGGGTCAGTTTCAAGGTTACTCTCCAGTCCAGCTGGTGAATCTGGGGATGTTACAATTGCCTTATGTACACAGACAACCCTCTCCTCCTTCCAACAAACTCTAATACATGTCAGAGATGCAGTTACACAGCCAAACTGGAGGCAGAGCTCTCTCAACCCAAGACTGGCACAGTCAGTCAGGAGGAAAAGGTAACCACCCACACCACAAATCCAGTCTCAAACAGACCTATTGCATCTGCATACCCAACACATAAACGCACAAAAACATACTCGGAGTCTCTAAATAAAAATATACCTAAACAGCAAAGACCTCCTAAGCAGATATCCAAGCAACAGCCACCCCTCAACAATACCCACGAATCACATATCTCACAAAATCGGTGTGCCTCACAGTCACAGCCCTTAAGGCCAAACAACACACCAAATACACTTGTTATAAGGGACTCTATTGTCCGGCACACTGACGTCCTGCTCACCTGACTGAACAAGGAGAAGGTCACTGTAAGCTGCCTGTCGGGTGCCAGGGTCCGCCACATAACGCATGCACTCAGGTCACTCCAAAGCAAGTACAAGTATGACTCCGTCATTGTCCATGCTGGTGTGAATAACCTGAGACGTACCTCCCTGGACTACATGAAAAGAGACATAGAGGAGCTCTCTGACCATGTAGCCCAGGCTGGTATGACCCTGACCTTGAGTAGCATCTTGCCCTCACTAAGAATGATGCCACAATATAAAGACAAAATGATCATTTTCAACAATTGGCTAAAGTATTGGTGTCATTCAAAGAGGATCCAGTGTTTGTCAGCCTGGGATGACATGCTCGACAAGCCACGTTGCTTCGCTAGGGACGGCTTGCACCTGTCACCCTTAGGCTTTCGTATACTGGCCAAGGCTCTTGCCACCCCCATAGTGCCTTTTTTAAGCAAGGCTCAAAGGACAAACCCACCTCCATAGACAACCCAAGGATAAAAAAACTAAAGGTAATGCTACTCAATGCCAGAAATCTAAACCTCAAGATGCACGCACTCGAGGCTCTCCTCAGTATGGAGAAAATCGATGTCTGTGCAGTAACAGAAACCTGGTTCAAGGCTCCTGAGAGCAGCCCAGCACTACCAGGTTATAACTCATACCATGCGTTTCGGCCCCAAAACTCGGACCAAAGCACAAAAGGAGGGGGAGTATCTATATTCATCAAAGATACCTACACCTCCAGGTTAGTGGCACTGCACGAAGCATCAGAAACCGTCCATGTGCAACTAACAGCGGGCAAAACTGCCTTTCAATTTGTAGCCTGCTACAGAACACCCTCACTATTACAGGAACCCCACTTGGCATTCCTGAGAACACTGGAGAATATGAAGGTCTCTCCAAACACTATGTTATTGGGTGACTTCAACTACCCAAACATTGACTGGGAAAACTACTCAAGCCCAAACACCCTCGCCCAACGGTTCCTTGAATTTATAAAAACGCAATGGAACAACTGGTCACCGCTCCCACAAGAGGGAACAACATATTGGACCTGGTCATCACCAACATGGGGACTCTATGTTCCACACCAGAGGTAAACCCCTCATTGGTAAGATCAGACCATAAACAAATTTCCCTGGACATCCATATCCCGTCCCCACCCCCAGCCAAGGAAATCACTGTAAAGAATTTCTCAAAAGCCAACTTTGCACTTCTCAAGACTGAGGTGGAATCCTTCAAAGCCCCTGGGCCAGAGGATAATACAGCCCAATCCGCAGAATCCTTTACAAATGCATTCTATGAGCACCTGCAGGAATGCATGGATCGTGCTATCCCAAATAAGAGAGAGACCGGTCTGGTGGACCTCTGCCATAAATAAACTATACAACAGAAGGAGGAAGCTACTACATGACAAAGCAAAATCCCAAAAAGGGAATGCATCTCTGATCAGTATTAGCAAGAAACTTCAATCCCTCATAAAATCATCAAAGGCCAGTTTCGAAAGAAAAATTGCCCTAGACACTAAAGGTAATCACAAGACCTTCTTTAGTTATGTCAGAAACATGGGCGGAAACTCCCAGATATGCTCTGAATTGTTGCATAACGGTACAAAATATACCGAACCTACAGACATAGCCAACATCCTGGCAGACAGATTCAGCGCAAACTTCTCCCCCCCCCAAAGGAGCAAATGCCTATCCCAACTGAATGTAACCTCCCTGACATCACAGATGTACAGGTGAAAGCTGCCCTCTCCAAAGCAAAACACACAGCATTTATGGGACCGGACGGTGTCCCAGGCTGCGTCTTACATGAGCTCCAAGAAGAACTGAACCCTCACATTAAGTCACTGTTCAAACTTAGCCTTACTACAGGATATGTACCCAAAGAATGGCGTACAGCTACAGTGGTCCCACTCCACAAAGGTGGTGTTACAACGGACCCCAGAAACTATCGCCCCCCATAAGCCTGACTAGTCTGGTCTGTAAAGCTATGGAGCGTATTATCATGGAAGTCATAAAGACATTGGGAGGCTCCAGACACTGGACCCTACCCAATTCAGCTTTGTTAAGGGCAGATCTTGCCTCTTAAACCTAGTTGATTTCTTTGAAACAGTTACCAAAGCCATAGATGAGGGCAAGGTAGTCCACATAGCCTACCTGGACCTCCCAAAAGCCTTCGACACAATACCCCACTCGGGTATCATAAATAAGCTTACCAGCTTAAATATCAACCCCTATATCACAAGATGGGTTGCAAACTGGCTCAGAGATAGAACTCACATGGTCAGAATCGCAGGTGCCATGTCCGAATCCAAACCAGTTACAAGTGGTGTCCCACAGGGCTCAGTTCTGGGACCTCTCTTGTTCGGTATATACTTCTCTGAGGTTCAGGCTAACACGGGGGGATTATGGCTGACAAAGTTCACAGATGGCTGCAAACTGGGGGCCATAATCGAATCTCCAGCTGACACAAGCATCCTCCAAAAGGGTCTCACAGAGACGGATGCTTGGTGCCAGAGCCACGGCCTCAAGCTAAATGCAAAAAAGTGCATAGTCATCCCCTTTGGGAAAAACAAGGTGTCCACAAATTACCACATAGGTGGTAATCCATTAAGTATGGAAGAAGTAATTAGAGATTTGGGGACCAACGTAGATGGTAATCTCTCCTTTGATAATCACGTTGCCAAAGTGGTTAGGAAGACCTTCTATATAGCCCACCTTATCACGAAAGGGTTCGCATCTAGATCAAGAGAGGTCATTGTGCCCCTCTACTCGTCACTCATCAGGCCCATAATTCAATACAATGCCCCTTTTGGGATGTACCTTACCCGACACCTGCAGCAACTGGAGATACCCCAAAAGTACCTCACCAAGAGGATCATGGGCTACAAACAGATGTCCTATGCAGCTCGACTAAAGAAACTCCAGCTCTACTCAGTTGCTTACTGCCTACTCGGAGGCGATCTGTGCCTGACGTACAAAGCCATGTCAAACCCAGAATTAATGGACATGCTCCACCTCAAAAAATCCAAGTCCCTTAGAGCTACACGCTCCAGGGACCTAAACCTCAGCACAGAAATAAATAGGCCATGCTTGAGGGACAGATTCATTTCCCAGAGGCTCCCCTCACTCTGGAATAGAATCCCAATTCATGTTAGACATAGCCCCTCGCTGACCCTCTTCAAGCGAAATCTGGACACATGGATGGGAAATCGCAAATTCACCCCTGGGATCTCTTCTGTGTCCTTGCTAGACAGAGGCACAGTAAACTAATCTTAAAAGGATACCTTCTGTGACCTACTTTACAGATGCACAGTAGGCTAATCTAATAGGGAGGCGGAAGCCAAATACACTCTGGCTAGGCTTATAAATGCCCTAGGGCAGATAGCCTAGTATCTACCTATGAACCTTTTCTTAACCGTTTCTGCATCAAATCTTGATCACCATGATGTTGCTTTAGGAAATCTCTGTGGTGTCTGAATGGAGAGATGATAAATCAGCAATGCGAAGGAGATCTCTGTACTTGCCACTAGCTGTATTTGTGGATTTTCCAAAATTCCTGGTATACACTGAGTATACACTGATTTTTTTTTATACATCATTTGATAAACAAGAAGCATTTTATTGTTTTCCTGTCCAACTAATCCAGTACCATTTTGGGCCAGTCAGTCACCCCAGAACAGTTAAGTTAGAACTGGAAGGACAAATTGGTTTATAGCTTGGTCTTTATTCCTACATGTCAAGGCAGTTTTCACTATTAGTTTTAGTCTTCTGAATTATTCCTTATGGAGTTTTTTTTCACATTTGTTCATATTTTATTGATGATCCTTCATCAGTTCGTAAATATTTATGTACTCCCTCCTAATGATGTTCCCTTGTATCACATTCCTGTCGCAGACTGATATTTTCTTGGGGCTGCAGCATTCCTGCTTTAAACATTGGTTTTGCACATTTATTGTGACCAAATGACATTTTTGTTATCCGAGAAAGTTTTAACCCCTTGCAGTTGTGCTTTGATGAACTATACAGTTTTAAGTCATCCACAAGAAGTAGATGAGAAGCCTTTAAACAAGGTTGTTTCTGGGAGCCAAAATCTAACCGTGGCCTACTAATCTGTTAAGTAAACAGCTTAATGGGTTAAGGGCAAGACGTAGTGGCAGTGGTGACAAAGAATCACACCCAGAATATCACCCTTTGAATTTTATCCCTGGGATAATGATTTGCCCGTTCTCATGGCTTAGCTGCAAAGTGGCTTGTTTCTGTTTAATGGTCACTGTAGTGCAATTGAGCAATGTAGGGTGCATCTTGTACATATGAAAACATTCCTTTATACATGAGTGTGGGATGTTGTCAAATAGTTTTTCATAATCTAGCCATACCATACCTGGATTCTTGCCCTTTTAACAATTTCCTGGTATGATATTGCAACAAATGATCTTTTGTTCCGTATAACTTTCATTTGTTAACCTTTTGTTCTCTTGCCATAACTGAGTTTTTTCTAAATGACTATAAACTTTGTCTGCAGAAGTTCTTGTATGTAGTTTGTAAGTTGCCGTAAGACAGGTTATTGATCTATAGATGTTCTTCGTGTTTCACTGTTGCAGTCATCACATTGGGGTTACCTGCTTGCAGTAGCCCTCAGTTGTCCTGATTATCAAAGTCTTGGGTCCTGCGTCGGTTGCTGTCTCATCTTCTGTGACGTCAGGTAGTCAGGGGTATAAAGCATGCAGCCGAGGCCATTACATCAGTCTTTCTTGCCGTGCGGTACCCGAAGCAGAAGCAGTTCGCAAGTGCCTGTCGGCCGACTCCTGAAGTTTTCATTTTCGAGTTTCAGAACCAAAGTCTTCAACTAAAGCTAAGTACCCCATTGGGGAAACTCTTTCTTGCTCTAAACCGATGCCAGTAAAAGTCAATAATTGTATTTCTTGTGGAAAGCAAATACCTCTTAAAGATTTTCATTCGTACTGTATTCCTTGCCTAGGCCCTGAGCACGACGTACCTCGCTGTCGGTTTTGTGCCTTATTTAAACCACAAACTGTTCGTCGTCAGTATATTTTCGCTTCTAAATATTTTGGTACTTGGTTCAGTTATCCAGATATGTCTTTGGTAAGCCACCCGACTACCACCATTCTGAAAAAACACAAAGATAAAGACATAGACAGGCTGCCTAGGTCCAAAGCTTCTGACGACACTTCTCCTAAGCTAGTCGCCAGTTCACCGATACTCAGTGAGGCGCTTTCGCAGCCCCTGATACCTGCTACTTCAGATTCACAGGCCTCTACTGAGACCCATTCTGAGTCTGGTATACTGCGAGATGCTTCAACTGTGGAACCTGTGGATGTCTCTACCTTGGATGGGTCTGGAGCCGCTGTGCAGGCACCGGCTTCTGAGGGTGTATTCAGGCCTACTGACTTGCATATTAAACCAACGCCATCTTCTTCTTCAAGGCCTAAAACTCGAACTATGCCTAGAAAACTGATGGCCAGACCGCATGGTCAGGCCTTTATGCCTAAAAAACAAATGATAAGATTGGCTGAAGACCTTATTACTTTAGTCAGGGGAAGCCAACCTTCACCTTCTAAGAGACCTAGGACTTAATTTGCTTATGATACTTCTGACCAGGATTCTGAAATTTCTGTCTCTTCTGATGACCAGGATTTACCCTTCTCTACCTATGAGGATTCTGATGCAGAGGACTCTATTCCCTCTGCTTTTCCCCCCAGAGGATTTTTCTTTTGATGAAACCTTGCATACTCTTAGGGAGCATTTTCACTGGGAAAGCCAGGATTACTCATTCTAAAAAGAGGCTTAGAGATTTCTTACTCCTGCCCCAACACAGGCCTTTAGCTATCCCTCCTGTGCTGGACATTGTTGACGATGCCTTTTCGGAATCTAGCTTGGCCCCTGACTCTTTACCTCCTGCTCTCAGAAAACCTGATAGATATTACAGGGATGTTCATCGTGCATACAGCTGCAGTCATAACAGATGGGTTCTTCTGCCGTCAGGCGGGTCCTCGGTCAGCCGAATTCCAAAGTCTAGGTCCCGCGTCGGTTGTCATCGCTTCTTCCCTGACGTCAGTGCGCCAGGGGTATAAAAGAACCAGCCGACGCCATTTTCTTCAGTCTTTCTTGCCGCGCGGTGCCTGAAGCAGAAGCAGTTCGCAAGTGCCGGTCGGCCAGCTCCTGAATTTACGAAAATTTTGCAGTCGAAGTCTTCTTGAAAGCTAAGTACCCCGTTGGGGAAACTTTTCTTGCCTCAGACCGATGTCAGACAAAGTTAATAACTGTATTTCATGTGGGAAGCAAATACCGCATAAGGATTTCCATTCCCTCTGTATTCCTTGTTTAGGCCCAGACCACAACGTCTCGGTCTGTCGCTTTTGTGCTACATTCAACAAACGCACCATTAAGCGTCGGGCGGAGTTCGCCCAGCATTATTTTGGCAAAAAAATTAACTATATTATGTCGTCGGATACTCCGACTCCAGTTTTGTCTAAAAAACGCAAAGATAAGGGCCGACACACGAAGTCCGCGGCCTCTACCGGCACCACGCCAAAGCCGACTACACGTGGTCCGGTTCTCAGCGAGGCGCCTACGCAGCCCCTGACTACCGACGACACTATATTGGCGGTGTCTCCTGTGCCCGAGGTCGCAGGCTCCTCGGCCCACTCCCCGACTACAGATACCGAAGCCACTCTTGGCGGTGAATCTCAAAATGTGGACAGGTCTACCTCCTCTCAAGGTGTCTTCAGACCTTCCTCTTCTTTTTCCATCAAGGCTTTCACTAAGTCTAAAGCAGCCATGCATTCTAAGAGACAAGCTACACAGGGCCCATCTCCAGGCCCCATGCCTAAAAAACAGATGCTTAAGATGGCTGAGGATCTAATTACTCTTATCAGGGGTTCTCAACCCCCCCCCCGGACAAAAGGCTCAGAGTGGAGGAAGAATCCCCCTCCTCTGATCAGGGCTCCATTATATCAGAGCACTCTGATGAACAGGAACATTCTTACTCCCCTTTTGAAGACTCTGATGCAGAGGAGTCCATTCCCTCTGTATCCCCCCCAGAGGATTACTCATTTGGGGAAACTTTGCATACCTTAAGGGAACACTTCCACTGGGAAGGCCAAGATTATTCAGATTCCAAGAAAAGGCTTAGGGAATTTCTCTTGCTACCTCAGCACAGGCCTCTAGCTATACCTCCTGTCTTGGACATACTAGATGATGTGTACTCGGAGGCCTGCCTTAACCCGGATTCTCTACCTCCAGCTCCAGTCAAGCCTGACAGGTACTACAGGGTTCCTGACTCACACCAATTTCTATACAAAAGCCATGCTGCTGACCCAGAAACTATCTCACGGGGCCCCAAGGGAATTAAGGCCTCCACTGCTAAAAATCCATTACCTTCCGAGAGAGATTCCAGATCCTTAGAAAGGTGGGGATAAAAGGTATATACCTCGGCCACCTTAACCATGAGGGCATTAAACTGTCAGTTCCATATGCTAAAGTACCAACAGTTTTTGTTATCACAATTGAGAAGTAAAATGTCACAACCTGAACAACCAGACTTGAAGGAGTTGCAGGATTTGATGCATAGTGCAGAACAAGTGGGTAAACATACCTTATAATGTGGTTTTGATGCTCTAGAGGCCTCATGTAGAGCTGCTGTTACAGGATCAGTCATACGTAGACATGCCTGGCTCAAGGAACAAACCTTACCAGATCATGTCAAAGCTAAATTACTAGATGTCCCTCTACAAAAGGATGTAATATTTGGTGCTAATGCTGAGGGAGGTATTAAGGAAAATGGAGGAAAAGGCTAAATCAATGCAAATAGTGAAAGAATTTCTACAGGTACAACCCCCACGTTTCAGTAGAAATTGGCCTTCCAAAAATTGGTCCTTTCCAGCCACGGACAGACCCCAAAGAGGTAGATACAGGCGCCCGAGGGGCAGAGGGCAATCCCAAGGATCGTTTAGAGGCAGACAATGGCAAGCTCCTACACAAAGAGGTGGTGAGGATAACTCGCAACCATTCAGAAAGCAAGCCCAATGACTTTCCCCTTTGCATGCCAAGCAAGACTCAAATGGCAGCACCCTTAGGCGGAAAACTGGCATTATTTTCAAAGAATTGGCATATTGTCACAAAAGACAAATGGATCCTGGACATTATAAACAGAGGCTACAGATTCCATTTTCACACCCTTCCAAAAATGAGAGGCATGCCAAACCTGCCACACAATCAAAGGGCAGAGGCACAAAGACAAATTTCAGATCTCATAGACATGAAAGCTATTCAAGAGGTACCTACGCACGAACAAGGTCAAGGTTTTTATTCCAGACTATTCCTGGTACCAAGGAAGGGAAAAGATTTAAGACCTATTTTGGACCTATCCATCCTAAACACATTTCTACTCGTACCAAAATTCAAGATGCTCACTCTACAGCAGCTTCTTCCCATGCTGGGCAAGGAGTCTTGGCTGGTAACATTGGACCTCAAGGAGGCATACCTGCATGTCCCAATCAGACAAAATTGCAGAAGATACCTCAGATTTCTTGAAGGTTCAACCCATTATCAATTCTCTGCATTGCCCTTTGGCTTATCTACTGCGCCCAGAGTATTCACGAAATGCCTGGCATCAGTAATTGCCTACTGCAGACTTCAAGGGATACAAATATACCCCTATTTGGACGACTGCCTGATCCAAGCGGACAGCAAGCACATTCTTCTGAAACATCTGGCTTATGTAATAATGTTGTTGAATTCTCTGGGATACACAGTCAACAAAAAGAAATCAAGGCTAATACCCTCTCGGAAAATAATTTTCCTGGGTGCCAACTTGGGCACAAACACCCAGATGACCTACCTCACGCCAAAGAAGCAGGGGCAACTAACTCAATACTTCAGAACACTAGCAAATTGCACCAGGCTGACTGCAAGGAAAATCCTGCAGGCTCTGGGATTCATGGCATCTTGCATCTTACTAATCCCATGTACAAAGCTGCATATGAGGAAACTTCAATGGTACCTGAAAAACCTATGGTCTCAACACAGCCACAGTTTGGAAACAATAATACCACTAATTCCATGTCTTCAAAAGGAATTTCTGTGGTGGGCTCAAGCATGCCAAGCAAGCACAGGTCTCCCATTCAGCAAGCCTCAAGCAAATCAAGTCATCACAACAGACGCCTCGGACTACGCCTGGGGGGCGCACATGACAGATCGGTGCATTCAGGGCAAATGTTCCCAAAAAGAAAAGCACCTACACATCAATCAAAAGGAAATGCTAGCAGTAATAAATGCTATTATAGCTTTCAAAGACCTTCTGCAACCAGGTCAACTATTGATAAGGACGGACAGCACCACAGTAATGTGGTACATAAACAAACAGGGAGGAACCCATTCATACCCCCTATGCAGACTGGCCATGTCACTTTGGAACATGGCCCTGGACTTAAAAATCGAACTACAAGCACAGTACTTGCCAGGCAAGGAAAACACGCTGGCGGACAACCTAAGCAGAAATATGACAGATCCACACGAATGGAAGTTGCATCCTCAAGTTTTTACAGAGATAAATTCAAGCATGGGGAAGGCCAGACATAGATCTCTTTGCCTCCCACAAGAATCATCAATTGACAAAATTCTGCTCAAGGAATTTTCATCCAAAGGCCTGGAGAGTGGACGCTCTCTCTTTCAGTTGGACATCAATGACAGTTTATGCCTTCCCACCTCTTCCTCTGCTGCCCAAAGTTCTATTAAAAACCAGAGCAGACAGACCAAAGATGATTCTCATTGCTCCAGACTGGCCAAGACAACACTGGTACCCACTCCTGAGGAGCCTGACACATTCCCCACCATGGACCCTACCTCTAATGCCTCTTCTTCTGACTCAGCACAGCTTCAAAACTCTTCACAGTCAGCTAAAAATACTCAGTCTAGCCACATGGAAGATTCCTTAGCATCACAACAGACCCTACTCTCCAAGGAGGTGCAGGATGTCATTTTGGAGGCCAGAAGGCCGTCTACTAGAAAAGCTTACTCCGCAAAATGGAAACGGTTTTGTGTCTGGAATGAGAAAAAGGGCCAGGATCCTGGAAAACTGAATTTACCTCAAATATTACAGTATCTAGCTGAGCTGCTAAGCAGTGGACATTTTCTCCTCCATCAAAATCCATGCCTCAGCCATTTCTGCAGAATACAACACTGATCCACCCTTATTCTCTCACCCCCTCTTAAGACAGTTCCTCAGAGGGGCTAAGAATCTAAAACCCCAAGGAAACAACCAATACCTGCTTGGGATCTCAATTTCATTCTAGAAAAGCTGACCTTGCCTCCTTTTGAGCCAGCTGCCTCATCAGATTTGCAATATTTGCCCTGGAAAACAGCTTTCCTTCTGGCTATTACCTCAGCTCGTAGGGTATCGGAACTACAAGCTCTCATGGCTGTGCAGCCTTTCATCATCTTCCATCAGGACAGAGTTTCCTTACGAACCAACCCGTCCTTTATGCCAAAAGTGGTGTCCAGGGTAGCTTTGAATCAGGCTATACACTTGCCTACCTTTTATCCTAATTCTCAAAACAAAGGGCTGAGATTACTACATTCCTTGGACATCCACAGACAACTGCGTTATTATTTGGACAGAACAAAGTTTTTCAGAAAATCAGAACAGCTCTTTGTGTCCTATGCTATAGGAGCTCAAGGGAAGCCAATTTCCAAACAGACTATCTCAAAATGGATAGCCCACTGCATACGCTTTTGCTATTCTTTTCATGGCAAAACTGTACCTACAGGCATCAGATCTCACTCCACAAGGGCCACGGCTACCTCTGCAGCTTTTCTCAGAGGAGTTCCTACCAAAGATATTTTGGAAGCAGCCACTTGGAGTTTTGTGCATACCTTCTCCAAGCACTACCACCTTCCATTATACTCCAAATCTAGAGCGGGCTTTGCCGCTGCAGTCTTGCAGGGCATTCTGGCTCCTCCTAGTTCCACCTAGTGCCTACCACCCCTTTCTAAGCTTTGGGATTCTACCCATCTGTTATGACTGCAGCTGTATGCACGATGAACATAGTACAGTTTTGTACCTACCATAAATGTAGATGTTCGAGTGCTAATACAGCTGCAGTCCAGGTTTCCCTCCCTCCTTCCCCTCTTGGGACAGGCCTATTGGCTAACACCTCCTCATGCAACCTGATTGGGGTATTCATTCTTGATGTATTTGCTTGCACTACTGTATTTTGATTATATTGCATTGCTTTATCACACAAATTTATGTATTGCCTTCCTTCTGGGGGCGCCTGACATCTGGGGCAAGAAAAACTGAAGAAAATGGCGTTGGCTGGTTCTTTTATACCCCTGACGCACTGACGTCAGGGAAGAAGCGACGACAACCGACGCCGGACCTAGACTTTGGAATTCGGCCGACCGAGGACCCGCCTGACAGCAGGAGAACCCATCTGTTATGACTGCAGCTGTATTAGCACTCGAACATCTACATTTATGGTAGGTACAAAACTGTACTTTCCTGATTCTCACAAGTTCCTTTTTAAAAATCCTACTGCGGATCCTGAGACCATTTCACAGGGACCCAAGGGCATTAAGGCTACTACTGCCAAAAATCCCTACCCCCTCTGATAGAGATTCCAGGGCCCTGGATAGATGGGGTAAGATGGTATACACCTCTGCAACCTTGGCCATCAGGGCCATAAATTGCCAGTTTCATATGTTAAAGTATCCGCAGCATATTATTGGATTGCTTAAACAGAAAATTGTGTTGATTCCTGATTGTGCTGAAAATAAGAATTTTCAGGATTTAATACGTTCTGCTAAACAGGTTGGAAAACATACTTTGCAATGTGGTTTTGATTCACTAGAGGCATCTTGCAGGGCTGCTGTCACTGGGGCTTTACTTAGAAGGCATGCTTGGCTTAAGGAGCAATCTTTGCCAGATCATGTTAAAACTAAATTGCTGGAAGCTCCCTTAAATCAGGATCACCTGTTTGGCAGCAAAGCAGAAGTTGTTCTTAAAAAGATGGAGGAAAACGCTTAAATCTATGCAAACTGTTAAAGATTTCTTACAAATGCAGCCTCCAAGATTTAATAGGCATTGGCCCTCAAAAAATTGGTCCTTTCCTGCCTCTTCCAGGCCTTCTCAGTTCAAACCCATAACCAGCAGAACACCCAGGCTTCAGTCTCAGGGTACACACAGGACTAAGCAGTGGGGGGGGGGGGCTCCCACTTCCAAATCAGGGAGTAGTAAGACTCCCCCCTATGGTAAGCTGTCTCAATGACTTAACTTTAAAACTTCCAAGCACTTTTCAACTGACTGCTCCTTTAGAGGGAAAGATTGCTCTGCAAGCAAAAAACTGGGAACTCATTACCCAGGACAAATGGGTTTTAAACTTAGTTTCCCAAGGATACAGATTTCACTTCTACACGTTACCAACCCCAAACGGTTGGCCAGATCTACCCCCAAATCAGTGGGCAGAGGCTCAAAAGCAAGTACTCTCTCTTTTAAGATTAAAGGCTCTTCAGACTTTACCAGAAGAGGAAAAGGGACAAGGCTTCTACTCAAGACTTTTCCTGGTACCCAGAAAAGGCAACTCATGGCATCCTATCCTGGACCTTTCTATCCTAAACACCTTTTTGGTGTTTCCAAAATTCAAGATGCTAACTCTTCACCAGTTGCTTCCCATGATAGGCAAAGATGCCTGGTTGGCAACACTGGATTTAAAGGAAGCTTACCTGCACATCCCAATCAGGGAATCTTGCAGGAGATACCTACGCTTCAAAGCAGGCTGCATGCACTATCAGTTCTCTGCACTGCCCTTTGGCTTATCTACTGCACCCAGGGTATTCACAAAGTGCCTAGCTCCAGTCATTGCATTTTGCAGGCAAAGAAATATTCAAATATACCCATACCTGGACGATTGTCTAATTCAGGCAGAAAACCAGGACACACTTTTGAATCATCTATCATTTGTACAAAAGGTGCTAACTTGTCTGGGTTACACCATAAATGAAAAGAAATCACATTTGGTACCCTGTCAGCAAATTATATTCCTGGGAGCAAGCTTGAACACAACTTCCCAGATGGCTTTCCCCACACCAGAGAAACAAATTAATTTGACAACTTACTTCAAACTAATGTCCACAAAAACCCTGCTATCTGCAAGGCAAATACTGCAAGCCTTTGGGGTTCATGGCCTGCATTCTACTAGTTCCATATGCAAAACTGCATATGAGGAAACTACAGTGGTATCTAAAAAGCCTATGGTGTCAACATTCTCAGGATCTAGAAGAAATGATTCCTATCATTCCTTGCCTACAGTTAGAGTTCCTTTGGTGAACAGAGGCCTGCCACCAAAACAAAGGTCTACCATTCACTCTACCACCTGCCGCCCAAACCCTAACAACAGACACATCAGACTATGCATGGGGGGCTCACCTGGCAGGGAAGTGCATTCATGGCAAATGGAACCCAAGTCAAATGCACCTGCATATCAATCAAAAAGAAATGCTAGCTGTACCGAATGCTCTGACAGCCTTTAAGGACCACATTCTTCCAGGACAATTAATGGAAAAGACGGACAACACCACTGTTATGTGGTACATAAACAAGCAGGGGGGGTACCCATTCATACCCCCCCCCTCTGCAGACTAGCCATGGCTCTGTGGAACACAGCCTTGCGCTACCAAGTGCATCTACAGGCTCAGTTCCTGCCAGGAAAACTTAAGTACATTGGCAGACGAACTAAGCACTAATCTAAACGACCCACACGAGTGGAAACTGGAACCAAAGACTTTCAACATGTTGATAAACAAATGGGGGAGCCCAGATATAGACCTGTTTGCCTCCCCTAGAACTACCAATTGGGCAAATTCTGCACAAGGACTCCCCACAAACAAGCTTGGAAAGTGGATGCCCTGTCCTTCAACTGGAAAAAATGTATCAGTTTATGCCTTTCCTCCTCTGCCTCTCCTCACCAAAGTACTACTAAAGATCAAACAGGACAAACCAAAGACAATATTCATTGCACCAGATTGGCCACACCAATGCTGGTACCCCTCTTGCACAGCGTGTCACTGCTGGCTCCATGACACCTGCCTCAGACCCCTATCCTGCTGTCACAGCAGGAGAGCCAAATACTGCACCCTCAGCTTCAAACCCTGAACCTGGCAGCCTGGCTAATTACCTAATCTCTCCATTTCCATCCCTCAGTAAACAAGTGTTGGATGTCATTTTGGAGGCAAGAAGGCCTAGTACTAGAAAATCATATGCTGAAAAATGGAAAAGATTCTGTGCCTGGAACCAAACTCAAGGGATGGACACAGCTACACCCAATTTACCTCAGATTCTTCAATATTTAACTGAGATGCTTCACAAGGGCCTTTCTTTTTCCTCCATCAAAATTCATGCCTCAGCCATTTCAGCTCATTGCAGCACAGAACCAACCCTCTTCTCTCATCCACTGCTCAAGCAGTTCCTCAGAAGGGCTAAAAACTTAAGACCACCCAGGAGAGCCCCAACTCCAGCCTGGGACCTTAACTTTGTATTGGAAAAACTCACTCTTCCTCCTTTGGAGCCAGATGCAAGTGCAGAATTAAAATTCCTTTCTTGGAAAACAGCCTTCCTTTTAGGAATCAATTCAGCAAGAAGGGTACCTGAATTACAGGCCCTTATGGCAGTGGAGCCTTTCATCATCTTTAATGCGGACAGGGTGTCCGTCAGGACCAATCCCTCCTTCATGCCCAAGGTAGTATCCAGTGTGGCTCTTTATCAGTCCATTCATTTGCCAACCTTCTTTTCTAATCCACAGAACAAAGGGGAACGGATACTGCACTCCTAAGATGTGCACAGACAACTTAGATTTTACTTGGACAGGACTAAACCTCAAAGGAAATCTGAACAACTGCTGGTGGCATTTGCTGCAGGGGCAGAGGGGAAGGCTATTTCAAAGCAAACCATTTCTAAATGGATAGGCCATTGCATTCATTTCTGCTGTAAGCACCATGGAAAACCTGTCCTCCAGGGGATTAGACCACATTCAGCCAGTGCTGCATCTACCTCTACAGCCTTCCTCAGAGGTGTCCCTACCAGGGACATCGTAGAAGCTGCTACCTGGAGTTCTGTGCATACTTTCACCAAGCATTACCATTTGCCAATTTTCTCTAAATCCAGAGCTGGTTTTACCACTGCAGTCGTGCAGGGCCTTATAGCTGGTCCTAATGCTGTCTGAAGTCCTACTCCCATCCTTAGCTTTGGGAATCTACCCAAATGTGATGACTGCAACAGTGAAACACGAAGAACATAGTAAAGTTGTGTACACTTACTATAAATGTAGATGTTCGAGTGTATTCACTGTTACAGTCCTGGTTACCCTCCCTCCAGCCTCCTGACGTCTTTTGGCTATACCTCTTTTCTCCTTTACCATGCATAAAAGCTTTTTGGTGTTTTTGCTTTTTTGTTGGAGGTATAACCTTGTGGATATATATATATATATATATATATATATATATATATATATATATATATATATATATATATAATTGCTTCCCATTAGGGGAGCATCTGGGGCAAGAAAAACTGATGTAATGGCATCGGCTGCATGCTTTATACCCCTGACTACCCGACGTCATGGAAGATGAGACAGCAACTGACGCAGGACCCAAGACTTTGATAATCAGGCTGACTGAGGGCTACTGCAAGCAGATAACCCAAATGTGATGACTGCAACAGTGAATACACTCAAACATCTACATTTATGCAAGTGTACACAACTGTACTTTTTTAGGATGGCTTGCAGGTTCACTGTTACGGAGGAGTATTGATTTTCCTGTTAATTAGGTTGGTGTCCATTCATGATGTGCATATAAGTAATCCCTACTCTGAGCTAATTTTTTTGTGTAAAGATGTTAATAGTTTTAGCCAAAAGTTAGGTACTGCATTTGTGCCTGGGGTTTTCAAATTAGGAGCTTTTCTTACTTTTGTTTCACTTTCTCTGGCCATTGCTTCATCCCATTTCATATCCTGTACATTAGAACGCCTTACTGTTTCTTTCAATTTTTCTATCCATTCAGCATCATTATGTTCCACAGGGACTTAATAAATATTTATCCAAAACATTCTATTTCTTCTTTTTTGCTGGTGCTTCTGTTACATTTGGTTTGTTTCCTAGTTCTCTATAAAATGTTTGGGTCATCAACAAATGTCTTATTTTGCAGATGTTCATCGTGCATACAGCTGCAGTCATAACAGATGGGTTCTTCTGCTGTCAGGCGGGTCCTCGGTCGGCCGAATTCCAAAGTCTAGGTCTGGCGTCGGTTGTCGTCGCTTCTTCCCTGACATCCTGGCTCCACCTAGATGTCCTTCAAGGATGCATCTGCAGTCCTTACAAATGGGTTGTCCTGTCGTCAGGCAGCCCTTCGGTCGGCCGGATTCCAAAGTCTGGGTCTGGCTTCGGCTGATGTCGCACTTCACCCGACGTCATCTCTGCTGGTCTTCGGGTATAAAGGCATCAGCCGACGCCATTTTCCTCAGTCTTTCTTGCCGCGTGGCGCCCGAAGCAGAAGCTGTTCGCAAGTGCCGGTCGGTCAGATCCAGAGATTACTACTACCGAATACTACTTTGAAGACTTCTAAAAAGCTAAGTACCCCGTTGGGGACTCTTTCTTGCCTCAGCCGATGTCAGAAAAAGTGAACAACTGTTTAACTTGTGGGAAACAAATACCTCATAAAGATTTCCACTCTTACTGCTTACCTTGTTTAGGCCCAGACCACGACGTAGCAGCCTGTTTAGCCTGTGCTTCTTCAACCGACGAACGCTTAGGCGCCGGTCGGAGTTTGCTGAACAGTTTTTCGCTCAGATTTTGCGTACATTATGCCGCCGGATCCTCCGACTACTCAAATTGTTAAGAAGCGAAGAAAGGACCGACACTCGCGGTCCACGGTTTCGGCCGAAACCACGGTTAAGCAAACCGCGAGTGTCTCGGTTTCGGCCAAAACCGAGCAAACGGGTCAATCTTCAGCCGAATCCATGACTACTACCGAGGCCCCTGCTACCCTAGTTGAATCGGCCTCTGAAATATTACCTACTAATGTGGTTTCTCTAGAATTATCGGACACCATCCCTTTGGATGTCTCTACCCCAGCACGTGGTGCTGCTAGGCCTCCTGCAGCCATGTCTATAAAGGCCTTTGCCAGGGCTAAAGCAGCCAAAACTGCTAAGTCTGTACCTGTTAAGCCCCCCTCTCACAGGCCCAGTTCCAGTTCCCAAATGCTTACTTTGGCAGAGGATCTCATCTCTTTAATAAGAGGATCCCAATCTCACCCAGACAGGGCCTCTCAACCTCCAGAAAAGAGACCTAGAGCAGAGCCCCATGAGCCAGTGTCCTCAGATGACTCTTCTGATGATTCAAACAATACAGACCATCCAGAGGCTCCTTTTTCTACTTATGAAGACTCCGATGCTGAAGAATCTATCCCTTCTGCCTCTCCACCAGAGGAATTTTCCTTTGGGGAAACCTTACATGCCATGAGAGAACAATTCCAATGGCAGGGACAAGATTTCTCAGATTCAAGAAAAAGGCTTAGGACCTTTCTACACTTACCGCAACATAGGCCCTTAGTTATACCTCCTGTTCTTCCTGTTGTGGATGATGCATTTAATGATGCTTGCACTGCTCCTGATACTTTACCTCCTGCCCCTGCCAAGCCCGATAGGTTTTACAGGGTACCGGACACTCATCACCACTTATATAAGGCTCCTCTTGCAGATCCTGAGACTATCTCCCAGGGGCCTAAGGCAGTAGCTTCGACCTCAGCAAAAAACCCTCTCCCTTCTGAAAGGGAATCCAGGTCCTTAGAGAGATGGGGTAAAAAAGTATACACCTCTGCTACTCTCTCAGCTAGAGCTTTGAACTGTCAGTTTCATATGATCCAATACCAAGAGTTTATGCTTGATCAGTTAACTAAGAAACTGTCCTCTGATGATTCTTTAGATAAGAAATATGTTTTAGAAATGGTGAATAACATACAGCAGGTTAGTAACCATTCTTTAAAATGTGGCTATGATGCACTGGAGGCTTCATTTAGATCAGCCATGACTGGCACAGTTATAAGAAGGCATGCATGGTTGAAAGAACAGGTCTTGCCGGATCATGTTAAAGCAAAGATATTAGATGCTCCTATGGATAAGGTCAGTCTATTTGGTTCTCCTGCCCAACAAGTAATGAAGAAAATGGAAGAGAAGGCAAAATCTGTACAAACAGTTAAAGATTTCTTACAGGTTCAGCCCCCAAGGTTTAGCAGGAACTGGCCTTCCAAAAATTGGTCCTTTCCAGACTCCTCTAAATCTCAGAGAGGCAGGAATAGACGTTCCAGAGGCAGAAATCAATCCAGAGGAGGTATCATGTACAAAAAGAAAATAAAGAGTGCACCATCAGCTGAAATACGAACTTGTCAGCAAATAACTCCAATTAGCAGTCTATTAAGAAAGGTTTCGTTTATTCCAAGAAAACAGGAGCTGCAGCAAGTCATAAAGTTAGCTTTCGGCGTTGACACCCAACGCTTCTTCAGACATAAAAAACCAAGTAACTCTAACTTCTTTTAAGCACATGCTCACATGATGTCATAATTAATTTAAAGAGACAAGCATTAATAGAAAAAGGTTACTATTTAAAACCTTATGTTATTGGCACCATGTGCTGAAAACATTACAAACATTAAAAACATTAAAAACATTATGATGAAAACATAAAAATGTGATAAAATATCACTAATAATGTGAAATAAATAAATAAAAGAACACTAATGGTTTAGAGGTCTGGAAGCTAAGAAAGGCTTAATGGAAAGTCTTTCGTTAAGCCCAAACCTATTTGCCTGTAATTTCACAATCCACTTACCCTCTTGCTCTTCTACTCTATTTTGACATTACCTAGCCTATTGCCTGTCCTCACCAACTCAAGGACATGAAACTTGAAGGTATGGTTGTCACCAGCCTCAGCAACATGCCTAGCTAATGCATTCAATGCATTACTCCTAGATATTGCATATATATGTTCTCTGATCCGCTTCTCAGGGATCTGGTGGTCATGCCCACATAGAACATCCTACAGGTCTGGCATTCAGCCAAATAAACCAAATTCCTTGACTTACAAGTTGCACAATGTTTGAAATCATAGCTTCTTTGTGTGGCAGGATGTAAGAACACATGGGTGTTAGCTATATATCTGCACTGATTGCATGATGAACAAGCAAAGGTGCCAAACTTTGAATGTGTATTGTCATCAGTAGGGACTCTATCATAACAAAGTAGCCTATTCAATGACATCATGTTCTTATAAGCTACTCTAGGTTTGTCATCTACTAGAGATCTAATATTCTCATCAATCATGAGAAGGTTCCAATGTTTATGAAAAATGTCCATAACATATTTGTTTTTATTAGTATAGGGAATGGTAATCCTATTGGTCCGAAACCTAGGAGTACATCGGGTAGATGTATGGGGGATGTCGTGTTTCTTGATGGTGGGCATCGCTACGTTGTCCCTTCTCAGATCTCCTTCAGAAACAGCTATGAATACAGAGTTCCTATTGTATCCCCTTGTTATAAAGTTATCTGATAGATCTTTCATGTGTCGTTGAAAAGCAGTGTCAGTGGAAGTTAATCTAGAAACTCTGGTGACTTGATTCTGAACAATGTTCCTATAAATATGCTGGGGATGCATGCTGTTTCTGTGAAGTAGATTATTCCTCCAACAACTCTTCCTGAACAGTTCTGTTTCAAAACCATGACTGGTCCTAACTATATTCACATCTAGGAATTCTATATGTTCAAGAGAGTAAGTAGAATCAAAACTCAAAAAATCAGTTGTTCCATTAAGATAATGTACAAATTCTAGGAGATGTTCAGTTGTTCCTCCCCACAATAAAATGACATCGTCCACAAATCTGTTATAAAATAATAGTGAGTCAAGGAAAACAGAGTTCTGATTAAACACAAATAGCTGTTCCCATCGTGCCAACACCAAATTGGCGTAGCTGGCACAAGGAGTGCCCATCGCTACGCCTTTGGTTTGTAGGTAATATGAACTCCCATAGCATAACACATTATTTTCAAGAACAATCTCAAGTAGTGATGCACATCTATCAACCATAAGCGTTGTCAAACCACTATCCATCAAGAAATCTCTCAAGTATTCCAAGCCTATACTATTGGGTATTGAGGTAAAAAGAGACTTGACATCCAATGTTACTAGTATGCACATATGATCGATAGGAAAAGACTGTGTGAATGTCGCTAAGTTCTCTAAAAAATTGGTAGTGTCCTTTAAAATGTGTTTAGTATTCAGGACTACTGGTTTCAGTATTTTGTCCAAATAAATCGACAACGGCTCTGTCAGTCAACCCCTGCTGGATACTATTGGTCGCAAGGGTGGGTCAGTAACGTTTTTGTGTATTTTGGGGAGGCCTCTGAAAGATGGTATTAGGGGCTTCTCAACTATAAAATACTCATATAAACCATTGTCAATGACACTAGTCAATAGTAGATCATATAACATGGCATGAACATTTTTAATGGTGTTGTTTAAACCGTGTGTAGTAATAGGTGAATAGGTGTCAGTATCAGATAACATTGCTATCATTTTGTCACTATAGGTGGTGTTGTCCATGACAACGACAGCTCCACCCTTATCCGCTTGTCTAATGACAATTCTATCATTCCTTCTTAAATCCTCTAAGGCACCTCTCTCTTGTTTGGTTAAATTCATAAAACGAGGTTTAGCTTGACTATCATTATACAGCTTGAATAAATCATCCTCTACCGCTTGCTCAAAAGCCTCTAACAGCGGATGCGAAGGAGGAATGAAAGTGGAAGGCTTCTTAAAAACGGTCTGTTTATGCATTGCTTCATCTTTATTACCATATAACAATTTAAGCGCTAGATTTCTGGTAAACATTTTGACATCCACGATGATGTCCGTGACATCATTGCCATGAGAGGGAATAAATCCTAAACCCTTGTTAAGAACAGACAACTCAAATTCACTTAAGGTATACTTAGAAATGTTAACCACTAAACAATCTGAGTCACTGAATGCAGGATGTAAAAAGTTACCACTTAAGTTTTCGGTCGCCATATTTTCTTGGTGTGTTGTGTTTCCTCTTCCACAAACTTCCTCTTGTTGGATCTCATCAACGGCGACCAAGTCCTTCTCTCCTGGGGTTTGAAAGGTAATGGAAAAGAAGGAAGGCCCTCCCCCAGTGCAAAGAGCTCTTCTTCATGTTGAGTGACGAAAGAGTCAATGGTGAGCTGTTTGTTGCGTGACTCATTAACTTTTGGTCTAACAGATGCAGTTTGCTCTAAACGTGGTGCTGAGATGGAACCAGGATCGGAATGAATGAGCGCTTGCGTTGTGAAAACGCATGGACGTGGTGGTGCGCTACGATTCAGACTGTCAGTGAAAGGGAATCCAGGTCCTTAGAGAGATGGGGTAAAAAAGTATACACCTCTGCTACTCTCTCAGCTAGAGCTTTGAACTGTCAGTTTCATATGATCCAATACCAAGAGTTTATGCTTGATCAGTTAACTAAGAAACTGTCCTCTGATGATTCTTTAGATAAGAAATATGTTTTAGAAATGGTGAATAACATACAGCAGGTTAGTAACCATTCTTTAAAATGTGGCTATGATGCACTGGAGGCTTCATTTAGATCAGCCATGACTGGCACAGTTATAAGAAGGCATGCATGGTTGAAAGAACAGGTCTTGCCGGATCATGTTAAAGCAAAGATATTAGATGCTCCTATGGATAAGGTCAGTCTATTTGGTTCTCCTGCCCAACAAGTAATGAAGAAAATGGAAGAGAAGGCAAAATCTGTACAAACAGTTAAAGATTTCTTACAGGTTCAGCCCCCAAGGTTTAGCAGGAACTGGCCTTCCAAAATTGGTCCTTTCCAGACTCCTCTAAATCTCAGAGAGGCAGGAATAGACGCCCAGAGGCAGAAATCAATCCAGAGGAGGTGCCTACAGGGACGCCAGTGGCAAGGCAATAACCAACGAGGCACAGATACAACCACTACCACTGCAACAGGACAATCACAGTGACTTGGCTCTGACACCGCCTACCAGGGAACAAATAGCAGCACCCTTAGGCGGAAAGTTAGCCTTATTCTCAAAAATTGGCACTATATCACAAGAGACAAGTGGATTTTGCAAACTATAGACCAAGGCTACAGGTTTCATTTCCACACCTTACCAGTAAAAAGAGGAATGCCAAACCTACCACCAAATCAAAAGACAGAAGCTCTAAAACAAATAGCTCAATTAACAAAGATGAGAGCTGTGGAAAGGGTACCACCTACAGAACAGGGCAAGGGATTTTACTCCAGACTCTTCCTAGTACCAAGAAAAGAGAAAAGTTGGAGACCTATTCTAGACCTGTCCGCTTTAAACACATTCATTATTGTTCCAAAATTCAAAATGCTGACTCTACAGCAACTTCTTCCCATGCTGGGCAAGAAGTGTTGGCTGGTAACTCTAGATCTCAAGGAGGCATACCTGCACGTCCCCATACGACCAAATTGCAGAAGATACCTCAGATTTCTTGCAGGATCAGAGCATTATCAATTCTCAGCATTGCCCTTTGGCTTATCTACTGCGCCCAGAGTGTTCACGAAATGCCTGGCATCAGTAATCGCTCATTGCAGGCTACAGGGAATCCAAATTTATCCATACCTGGACGACTGCCTGATACAAGCGGACAACAAAAGCAAGCTGACACAAGACTTACAAAGAGTCATTTGCTTACTACAAGCTCTGGGATAAACAGTCAATTTAAAAAAGTCAAGACTGATACCATCCCAAACAAGAACATTCTTGGGTGCAGAATTGGACACAGTAAAACAGATGGCATTCCTAACTGCAGAAAAACAAGAACAACTTCCTCTTTACTTCTTGGCATTAACAAAGCAGAACAAACTAACAGCAAGGAAAGTACTGCAGGCCTTGGGCTTCATGGCATCCTGCATTATCCTGGTCCCCCATGCCAGGCTGCATATGAGAAAGCTTCAGTGGTACCTAAAAAATTTATGGTCTCAACACAGGCACAGCTTGGAAACCCAAATACCACTAATCCCATGCCTGAAACAAGAGTTCCTATGGTGGGCTCAGGCATGCCAGTCAAACCCAGGTTTGTCCTTCCACAACATTCAAGCAAGCCAAACCATCACAACGGATGCCTCAGACCTAGGTTGGGGGGCCCACATGCTGGACAAGTGCATTCAAGGCTTATGGACTCCGGACCAGCTGCACCTGCACATAAATCAAAAAGAAATGCTGGCAGTAAAACTAGCAATCCAGAATTTCAGACCATTCCTCAAAGAAGGCCAATTGATGATAAGGACAGACAACACCACAGTCATGTGGTACATCAACAAACAAGGAGGCACTCATTCATACCCACTATGCCGAATGGCTTTGGACCTATGGAATATGGCTCTGAACTACAACATTCAGTTACAGGCAATATTTGTACCGGGAAAAGAAAACATCCTAGCAGACATGTTAAGCAGAACTACCTCGGATGCTCACGAATGGATGCTACACCCGGACATCTTCAAAGCCATCACAAAGAAATGGGGAATGCCACAAATAGACCTATTCGCATCCCCACTCAATCACCAGCTCAAGAAATTCTGCACAAGAACATACCACCCACTTGCTTGGAAGGTGGACTCTCTATCCTTCAGTTGGAAAGGCCTGACAGCATATGCATTTCCACCTCTTCCTTTGATTCACAAGGTACTACTGAAAATCAAAGAGGAACGTCCAAGGATAATTCTGATAGCTCCAAATTGGCCAAGACAACATTGGTATCCATTGCTGAGGAGCATGTCTCGGGGGGAAACGTGGGCTCTGCCCCTGATTCCTTTGATGTTAACTCAGAGCGACTACAACATCCTGCATCCAAACCTGAAAACTCTGCAACTGACTGCCTGGAACATTACATAAGAACAACTAACCCAGACTTATCCCAAAGGGTTAAAGACATTATCCTTGAGGCCCGCAGACCTTCAACAAGAAGGAACTATGCAGGAAAATGGAAAAGGTTTGTCATGTGGAGTACTGAAAGAGGAAAGATGTGTCAAAGATAGATATTGCCAACATCATGGAGTATTTGGTAGAGCTTCTCCATACAGGCCTGTCCTATTCCTCCATCAAGATACATGCATCAGCTATTTCTGCAGAATACAGCTTCGATCCCCCTGTCTTCTCACATCCTCTACTCAGGCAGTTCCTCAGAGGAATTAAGAATGTAAAACCTCCTAGGAAACCACCCTTACCAGCATGGGACTTGAACTTTGTGCTAGAAAAATTGACACTCCCTCCATTCGAACCAGCAGCAACAGCAGATCTTCAATATCTATCCTGGAAAACTGCTTTCTTACTGGCAATTACTTCAGCAAGAAGGGTTTCGGAACTACAGGCCTTAATGGCAGTACAACCCTTCCTAATCTTCCATCAAGATAGAGTGTCCATGAGAACTAACCCTACATTTATGCCTAAGGTGGTATCCAGAGTGTCTCTAAACCAGGCAATCCACCTACCTACCTTCTTTCCCAATCCACAGAACAGGGGGGAAAGACTGCTGCATACCTTGGATGTACATAGACAGTTGCGCTACTACCTGGACAGAACCAAGAGCAATAGAAAAACTGACCAGCTTCTAGTAGCTTATGCAACAGGAAGGGAAGGAAAAGCAGTTTCCAAACAGACAATCTCCAAATGGATAGGAAATTGCATAAGATTCTGTTACTCCTACCATGGAAAGCAAATTCCACAGAACATAAGGCCTCATTCTACAAGGGCTACAGCCACTACCACAGCTTTCTTACGAGGAGTGGCTACCAAGGACATTATTGAGGCGGCTACTTGGACCTCTGTGCATACATTTGCCAAGCATTATAACTTACCTCTATACTCTAGATCCCGAGCAGGGTTTGCCACTGCTGTTTTGCAAGGGATCCTGACTACACCATAATTCTTCTTCCTCCTCCCCTAGTTTGGCTATGGTATTCTACCCATTTGTAAGGACTGCAGATGCATCCTTGAAGGACATAGTACAGTTTTGTACCTACCATAAATGTAGATGTCCGAACAGGATAGCATCTGCAGTCAGGATTACCCACCCTCCTTCCCCTCTGTGGTACTCCTAGGGTATTTACCCACCTAATAGCTAGCTGGGGGGGGATCTCTTATGGTGTATTTGTATATATGTACATACATGCTTATTTTTTGTGGTTGCCTTCTACTTTTTTGGAAACATTGGCATTTACCCAAAATTTTAGCTTTCCAAGAGGGCATCTGGCATCTGGGGCAAGAAACACTGAGGAAAATGGCGTCGGCTGATGCCTTTATACCCGAAGACCAGCAGAGATGACGTCAGGTGAAGTGCGACATCAGCCGAAGCCGGACCCAGACTTTGGAATCCGGCCGACCGAAGGGCTGCCTGACGACAGGACAACCCATTTGTAAGGACTGCAGATGCTATCCTGTTCGGACATCTACATTTATGGTAGGTACAAAACTGTACTTTCCACTTAGTGCCTACCACCCCTTTATTAGCTTTGGGATTCTACCCATCTGTTATGACTGCAGCTGTATGCACGATGAACATAGTACAGTTTTGTACCTACCATAAATGTAGATGTTCGAGTGCTAATACAGCTGCAGTCCTGTCGCACTGACGTCAGGGAAGAAGCGACGACAACCGATGCCGGACCTAGACTTTGGAATTCGGCCGACCGAGGACCCGCCTGACGGCAGGAGAACCCATCTGTTATGACTGCAGCTGTATTAGCACTCGAACATCTACATTTATGGTAGTTACAAAACTGTACTTTTTCCTTAATGTTTATCTAGATATCTTCAGTGTTTTTCTGCCTTTGCTGATCTAGCTGTTTGCAGTGATGTATGATGGATCCTGGCAAGTTTTTCTATCGTGAGTTGCTTTTACCATGTCTGTCTTTCAAAGTATTTTTGATGATCTGTTCCCTCTTCTGTATTCTTCTAGCAGCAATACTTTTTTAATTGCTTTATAGTTTTCTCTATTTGGTGCTTCCATGGTGGCATTTTGTTTCTTCCTTTCCTCTTTGCTTATTGCTCAATATTTTTGTAGTAAGACTTTAACTGTTAATTTAGCTGCACAGTAATATATCCAATTTATTCCTGTTATATCACAATAATTTCTCTTAATAGTTCTTACTACTGCATTCTTCTGTTCTGTCAAACTTTAACATTTTGGGTCATTTTTACTTTCTGTAATAATATTCTTTTCATCGATCTTTTATATGTCTGTCCATTTGTATTAAATCAGTCAGCTCTTCCCTTCGATCAGTTTTTTCTAGACTGACAGCACCTTCTTTGCTGTCCATTTCCTGTGGATGTTCTACAGGAAGTTCCAGAACTTCTTCCTGTGGCATATCCTTTTTTCTGATGGCCAGGGCCGGTGCTAGCATTTTGGGGGCCCCCAGCAAGGTTCAAGTTGGGGGCCCTACTCAAGAGAACATGAAGCGTGACCACATTGCTATTGCACCTCCTTCCCTGTCAAGCTCATCCAGCACCATTTAACCACTAGTGTCACTACATTCAGATCATTAAGAATTTGTGCCAAGCCCAGACTGGCATTTAGTACCAAGGTTACATTATGATAAACTTCTGTACTACAGCACGGTAGCCAATCACAGCTACACACTGACTGCAACTTAATACCAATGTTGCTCTAAGCCTACCCCCTGTACCACAGCATGGTAGCTACTCACAGGTGTGCACACACTGACTAGCATTTAGTGCCAATGTTACAATCCTGATAAACCCCTGTACCACAGCAAGGTAGTGACTCAGGTGCACATGACAAGGTAGCAACTCACAGGTGCACACACTGACTGGTATCGAGTACCAATGTGACATTATGAAATCCCTGTACCACAGCAAGGTTGCCACTCACAGATGCAGACACTGACTGGATACTCAACTGCCCAGATTTTCAAAGAATGTCCAGATGTGACTCTTGTTTGGTCTGTTTTGTGGCAATCATTGATGACTGAATTCATTAAATGACAGGCATTTCAGTTTATACCCTTCAGAACATCTATGGCAACATTCAGTTTATAACAGCAATATTTAAAATTTGCCCAGATCTTTGGGGCTGAAACCCATTATCTGTGGCTTTGTCCAGATTTTGTGCCATGAGATAAAGAGCTACAGCTGGCATTTAGTAGCAATGTTACATTATGACAAGCCTCTGTACTGCATCAAGGTATCCAGTCCCAAAGAGGTACACAGACACCTACACTGACTCCCCAAAGACACCCACATTGACTGGCATTTAGTAGCAATGTTGTTACATTACGACAAGCCTCTGTACCGCATCAAGGTAGCCAGTCCCACAGAGGTACACAAACTCCCAGACACAGACTCCCACACAGAGACAGAGACACAGACTCCCACATAGAGAGAGATAGAGACACAGACTCCCACACAGAGAGAGACAGAGACACAGACTCCCAGAGAGAGACAGAGACACAGACTCCCACACAGAGAGAGACAGAGACACAGACTCCCCACACACACAGAGACAGAGACACAGACTCCCACACACACAGAGACAGAGACAGAGACTCCCACACACACAGAGACAGAGACAGAGACTCCACACACACAGAGACAGAGACTCCCACACACAGAGACAGAGACAGAGACTCCACACACACAGAGACAGAGACTCCCACACACACAGAGACAGAGACAGAGACTCCACACACACACAGAGACAGAGACAGAGACTCCACACACACACAGAGACAGAGACAGAGACTCCACACACACAGAGACAGAGACAGAGACTCCACACACACAGAGACAGAGACAGAGACTCCACACACACACAGAGACAGAGACAGAGACTCCACACACACACAGAGACAGAGACTCCACACAGAGACAGAGACTCCACACAGAGACAGAGACTCCCACACACACACACAGACAGAGACTCCCACACACACACACAGACAGAGACTCCCACACACACACAGACAGAGACTCCCACACACACACAGACAGACAGAGACTCACACACACACACACACACACACACACACACAGGCAGAGACAGAGACTCCCACACACACACAGACTCCCACACACACACAGACTCCCACACACACACCCACACACACAGAGACTCCCACACAGAGACTCCCACACAGAGACTCCCACACACAGAGACTCCCACACACACAGACTCCCACACACACAGACTCCCACACACACAGACTCCCACACACACAGACTCCCACACACACAGACTCCCACACACACAGACTCACACACAGACTCCCACACACACACAGACTCCCACACACACACAGACTCCCACACACAGAGACAGAGACACAGACCCACACACACACAGACTGACCCCGAGACAGAGACACAGACTCCCACACACATGATAAAAGACAGCACTACAGCAAGACTGAACATTAACACCCACACAATTACTGACATGAACAGTCACACTGCAGATGTACACAACACAGCTATGGGACACAGAAAAGATTACAGACAACATACAAGGGAAAGCCATGGGGATTACTGAGCCTGAGGCAGACTCAAACCCATGCACATGAGAGTAATGGGGATTAGTAAGTCTGACACAGGCAGACTCAAACCCAGAAAGAAAAGATGAATACCAAAGTGGCATTCATCTTCCATATGCATTTACCTCCTCAGCTTCTGACTGCTGCCACTTGTCTGTTCTTCCTTCGCTTCTGTCCTAGCCCTTGAAGAGTCTTGCTGCTCCCAACTGTGCTGCCACTTGTCTGTTCTTCCTTTGCTTCTGTCCTAGCCCTTGAAGAGTCTTGCTGCTCCCAACTGTCATACCATCCTGATGAGTCCTGCCACTACCCTGCCACTCCACATGAGTCCTTCTGCTCCTGACAAGTCCTGCCACTCCGAGTCCAGCTGATCCTAGCTGCCTTTGCCTAACATCCTGCTAGTTCCATCCTCATGGTCCTACCTGTTGGAGGTAAAACAAAAACAGTGAATACACAGCATACAAGCCAGACTAAGGTACTACCTGAAATTACTGCCTGACAGCATTATAAAAGATTACTGAAAGGAAATATGAGCACATACCTAATCTACAGTTTTACTGGGATCTTACAATTTTCTTCCGGACAAAATCTTCAATGAGGCTGCCATGTGATACACTTGCCCACTTCATGCTCAATTGAGAGCACAGCTAAGCCTGAAAGTCTCTCCTGACTCATTGATCGCATGGTATGTCTTTATGAGTTTCAACTTAGAAAGCTGCGCTCTGCAGTAGCCACTGTAACAGGTGCAGTCAAATAAATGCGCATTGAAACATAAGTATTTATATATATGTCTTGCAAGTGGTTGCGAATAAGGAAATTTAACACAGTCAGTGGTGACGATTCATTATCAATCATTCGAGAAAGGCTTTTAAGTTCGTGTCCAAGGTCAGAGTCATCAATATCACAGTGGCCACTTATTCTGTCAGTCAGTTGTTCTTTCAGAACCTTGCAGTGTTGCAGCAGTGTGTCTTCTGCAACATCACTCAAGGCTTTAATATTTGATAAAAATCCAAAGGCCTTATCAAACTCGGAAAGCTGCTGAAACCGGTCAGTAAACGATTGGATTGTTGTGTCCAGCAGCACATTGAAGAACTCTACACGTAATTTTATCGCTGGATCCTGTACAGTCTCATCTTCTCCTTCATAGTCAAAGAACCGTTTTACTTTCCTTCGTCTCTTTTCTTGAAATGTGGTGCCAACATCCAGTTCTTCCACTATCTTGGAGGCATCGCCCATGGCATGCTGAAATCCTGTTTCTCTGTAATTCTTAAGCAGGTCCATAGTGGATGCCAGCACTTTGACACATGTTGAAATATCAACAGATGGACTCTGCAGAACTTTGCTTGCACGATTTACCTCTGTCAGCACATCATACCAAACCACTAAACATACAATGAACTGGTATGACATAAGTTCTGAGCACAGTCCTCTTGCTTGTTGATATGTTGCAGCATCATTTGTACGTACTGCTTCCCCTATCTCCTGTAATGCCTCAATGACTCCCTTCAACTGAAATCTTACTGCCTTGACAGAGTCTATCCTGCATTCCCAGCGAGTCTCCGACAGTGGCTTCACAGTGACATGTGTGTGCCATTTTAAGATCTGCCATCAGCTTGTTGATGCAGAACAGAGTAAGTAAAATGTTCTGCAGACATCCAAAGAATGACACTGCCTGTACTGATGAATGTGCTCCATCACTAACTATAAGATTTAAATTATGGCAGGCACATGGCACATAAAAAGCCCTTGAATTCATCTGTTTTATCCGGCCTGCAGTCCAGCTGCTTCCACTTCATGTTGCTGCCATTGTCATATCCTTGTCCTCGACAGTCATTAATGTCCAGTTGATGATTTTGAAGAGTCTTAAGAAGAGCTTCTGTCAGCCCTGCCCCAGTTGTGTCATTCACAGGCACAAATCCCAGAAAATGTTCCTCAACTGTGGCTACAGTCTGTGAAATGTCCACATACCGAACTACTACAGTCATTTGCTCTTGATTGCTGATATCTGGCGTGCAATCAAGAATCACAGAAAAGTACCTAGTGTCCTTCACCTTCCCTACTATGATCCTTAAGATAGCATTTGCAATCAACTGGATAACTTCATTCTGTATGTCCTTCCCAAGATAGTGATCCATTATCTCTTTATTACGGATACGACGCAAATGTTCAGCCATAACAGGGTCAAACTGCATAAAAGTTGCACTTGACCTAAGAAGTTGCCATTGCCATAGGTGTCCAGGGCATCAGTTGTACCACGGAATGCCATGTTCCGCTCTGCCAAGTACTGGACAACAGCAATAATGCGTTCTAACACACCACGCCAGTGAGTTATCTCCTTTTCAACCACTGCTTGCCTCTTATCATCCATAGTCTGCCTACTCTTTATTCTGTTGTCCAGTTCCTTCCACTTCATCATGCATGCCATGTGCTCTGGCCTGTCATGGCTGTGTAAAGCTTTGGACATCTCTCTCCATGCTTTGTAACCACCTGACCTGAGAAGATGGTTAGAATGTCCAAACAATTTGCATGGAAAGCAAAACAGTGCATCCTTTGAGACCGAATATGTCAGCCAAGTGCTTTTGCTCTTGCTCCATTAGGCAGCACATGGAAGTAGTTCTCAGATGTAAATCTTCTTTCTGCTCATTGACTGGGAACTGTGTTAACACCACTTGCACAGGTCCATGCTGAATGGCAGCTACCCTAAACTCATCCCTAATCAAGTCTGGCCAAGTCCCTAGATCCTCCAAAGATGTACCCGACACTCCTGCAAGTCATAGGCCACATCTGTCACTATGGAAGTATGGGCTCCTTCTGTATCAAAGTCTGGTGATCCAGGCAACACCTCAGGTGAGTCTGCATTTGCTGCCGTGCTTTCACCCATGGTAATAGCTGTAGGTCCACAGGAAGTAGCCTGTGGTGTGGCCGAAGAAAGTTGTTACTTTCTAGTGAAAGGATGCTGGCCTCACAGTGGTCAGACTGTAATGCAAAACCATTGTGTTGTCCTGAAGGCAGACTTTTTCCTGAATCTCCCTCACTGATGAGTCACAGAAAAATTTCATAATGGAACCCTGTCTCTTTGCATCCTCATTTCTCTGCTGCTGAAGCTTTCTTTTGCTGCTCCTGACAAATATGTGCTTCATCTCTAACTGGGAATGGAAGTAAAGCAGAATTACTACATATACAGAGTCCTTTGGTCATACTGTTATTAAAATGCTTAATGGCTTTCATTGACAGTCTATTGCACTGCAGGCAGAAAGACTGAAAATGACTAACCAGTAGGCACAAACAAGTAATGAGAGGCCCAGGTTACAGTTTCATGTTAGATATCTATCACTAGAGGTGAATGTCAGCTTTTTCTACACAATTCTTCTCCTGTCATCCCCCTAAACATGTGAAGTGGCCACAGATGATGCAAAAGATTGATATTACAAGCTTCTTAGACTAAAGTCTGAAAGAACTAATGACTAGGAGAGGCACAAGTTTGAAGGAGAACACACCAAATTGAGGCAAGACAAATGTTACGGTACAATACAGACTACACATGCCCACTCCTCTCAATCTCTTAGCAGACTTGAACAAATCAAAATAATTTTTGAACAAAGGAGGAAATCATGGATTTGCTAGACAACCTCATGTGTGAAGGATGAAGTGGCACACAGACTGGGAGACTGACATTCCCACAACCCCTCTTAGCACAGGATCAGTGTACAAAAGCATAAATCTAAGGAATGTACCATGCATTACGTGGAGGGTATGAAACAAGAAGTCCATTTCTGTTAGTAGCCTCAGCTGTCCACATTGTGCTATGCAATCACTGAGAGAGAACAGGCTAAAAACAAACATCTGGACACAATTTTCACAGGCCCACAACCTCCTAAAATTGTCAACTTAATTCAGACAGCCAAAAACTTGGATAGCAGAGCAGTGTTTGCAGTAGTATGCATTAGAGACATCAGTACATTCTGTGGAATTCTTACCCCCATCTCGCACAATTTTGGACAAAGTGAAAAATTACCAATGTGCTTACAGTCTGACACTCCCATTACAAAAAAACTCCAAACAATGGACACTGCCACATTCTCACAGGCCCTACCCATACCCCCAAACTTTCAATAGCTATGGACCATAAAAATAAGTCATTGCAACAAAGCATATGAAGAACAGTTAGACAGCACTATAAACAGATAGCAGAACAGTGTTTGCATTAGCAGGCATTAAGATATCAGTACATTCTGGAATTCTTAACCCCCAAGTCTAGGCAGAATTCTGATGAAGTGAAACAAAAAGTCATAGCATAAACAATGTGCTTACAGTCTGTGACCCCTATTAAAAATACTCCAAGCAAACAATGGACACTGCAACATTCTCACAGGCCCTAACCACACTCCAAACCTTTCAACACAATAAGTACGGACAATGATAAAAGGTAAGCCATTGCATCAGTACATTGTTGGTAAACAATAGTAGCATAACAGGGTGTGCATTTGTATACATTCGAACATCCACACCTTTTACAACATTCTCACAGCTATTAACTACCCTCCTGACATTAGGCAAGGTAAACAATGCACAAGTTCTCTCAACCTCCAAAGAGCATAATTCAGACAGTCAATAATAACTGCAGAACAAGGCGTAACATCAGGATAGTTAAACAGTACTATAAACCTAGACAGCTGAACAGTGTTTACATTAGCATGTATTAAAATATCAGGCTCCATCATCCTCCAAATTACATAATCCAAACAGCCAAAAATAACTCAGAAGAAGCTGTAACACTAGGATATTTAAGCCGCTAATTCCCTCGACAGAACAGTATTTGCATTAGCATGCAACATAGGCTTAGCATTAACAATGCTTTAGTGTGTGTGGCCCCACATTAAAAACTTCAGGCAAACATTGAACACTGCAACATTCTCACAGCCACTAACTACTCTCCCAACATTGGGCTTTTAAACAATGTACAGGTACCAGCATACTCTAAATTACATAATCCAAACAGCTAAAAATAACTCGAACAAGCTGTAACACTAGGATATTTAAGCAGTACTATAACCCTTAACAGAACAGTATTTGCATTAGCATGCATTAAGATACTAGTACATTCTGCAGAACCCCCACCCGATGCAATAATCCTGGATAAAGTGAAACAAAAGCATAGGCATAGCATTAACAATGTCCTATTACATGACCCCATTAAAAAGGCTCCAGTCAAACACTGAACACTACAACATTCTCACAGGTCCTAACCACACTCCCAAACTTTCAACACATTACAATGACAACGAAAACATTGCAGTCATTGCATCAGTGATTAGAACATTGAAGTTATATGCAATAGTAGTTCACAAGGCTTGCATTAGTATACATTCAAAACATCTATGCCTTCAACAGCAACATTCTCACAGCTGCAAACCACCCTCCCAACATTATGCATTTTAAGCAACGCATGCCCCATCAACCTCCTAACCTCTCAGCACAATTCAAACAGCCAAAAAACTACAGAACAAGGTGCAACAGCAGGGATAGTGTAAAACAGTACTATAAACCTAGATAGCAGAACAGCTTAACAAATATGTAAAAACTGAAAACTTACTACAAAACTGAAAACTTAGTACAAATCGAGTTGACAAATCTACCAAGCGTTTCAAAAAGTAGCAGTTGAAGCCAGTTCTTATCCCGAATACAAAAGATCCATTACTGAGCAGTCAGTCAACCATCTGGAAAATATACATTATACCCTTGCACAAAGGTGGAAGCTTGAGCGAACTTAAATTATAGGCCAAGAGCAATTCTTCCCCCGCTACCTAAACTCCTAGAGGAATGCATTCATTCTCAACCAATATTTTACTTGCCACTTACCCCATACACCCAATACTATTGACTTAGACAGCAGCATCTCACAAGACTGCCCACCTATCCCTGCTCTAGCCCACAAGACTGCCCACCTACCCCTGCTCTAGCCAACTACAATATCCTTCTCTGTCCCATTATTTATCTCCCTCCTTTTCATCACCCCTATCCCATTCTCTACCGCTTACATATACAGCATAGATACTGCCAAAACAAAATCCTCTTGCTCCAAATAAGTTATACACTTTCCTAACGAATCGGCAATTAAAATTAAATGTATATTACACTTCACATTCCCTTATGTTGTCCCTCATATAAACAGAAGCCAAATTATTTTACATATTTCTAGCACATATACTAAAAAACATTTCTTCCTGGGCATCCACTGAAAATGGATTCTATCCTACACTGTCCAGAAAACAAATGTAAAGTGAGTATAGTAAAATGAGTAAAGTAAAACTGCTATAACCACAGCCTCTCACCACCCATCCTTTTACCACCAGCACACAGACATAACACAACCTGACCCCCACCCTCTCAGGATCAAAACTCTACACAGTACCAAAATAAAACTAATACAACCACAGCCCCAAAATAAAACTAGTACCACTACAGTTCTCACCCCCCCCAAACCTCCGAGCACAAAAACTGTACACAAAACTAAAATAAAACTAATGCAACTGCAGCCCACACTCCCCCAAACCTCTTAGTACGAAATATGCACAAACACAAGAAATATGAACAAAAAATAAAAATCACCCACCCCCACAAAAATAAAGTTATAACTAAACCCCAAAACTTACCTTTTTTGCTTTCAACAGAAGGCTGCTTCCAATACTCTGCTCCCCCTTCACGACTGAAGGCTCACCTGCTCTGTTCACCTTCCTCAGACCACTCAGTCCCTTTGAAGTTGCCCTTAAAAGGACAGTTTTGTCAGACCTTTTCAAAAGTTGTCCTTAAAAGGACAGTTTGTCAGACCTTTTCAGAAGTTGCCCTTAAAAGGACAGTTTAAAAAGAGTATAATCCACAAACCACGACCGCTGCAAAGGCTTGATCCACCGCTGATCCGCTCCTGCTGTCCGTCCTCACGCTGGTCCAAACACGCCGATCACTTGCTGTTGATAAGAAACACTCCTCTGTTGAAAACAAGAGAAGTGATCCTTATTAGCTGCAGGTGCCTTTTTAAAGGCAGTTTGTGCAGGAAGTGATTTGCAAGGACCAATCAGGTCCTTGCTTCATCACTTCCTACTTAAAAAAAACAAAAAAACAAGGACTTAGTTCGCAGGCTGCTGCAGCCAATCAGATCCCTTTGTTTCAGCGAGCGGACCTGATTGAGTGCAGCTTGCCAGCCAATCAAAAAACCACAAAGGGACTTAGTTCGCAGGCTGCTGCAACCAATCAGATCCCCTGTTTCAGCGAGCGGACCTGATTGAGTGCAGCTTGCCAGCCAATCAAAAAAGGGAAAACGGAAATGCAGTTTCGCGACGACGGAGCAGCTAGATGTCCATGAGGAGCCGAGCCGAAGCAAAGTACACGCCGGTTGGACTAGTAAGTAACCCGCGGATGAGGATGATGGAGCAGCTAGACATCCACGAGGAGCCGAGCCGAAGTAGCGTAAATGCCGGTCGGACCATCGGGGCCCTTATTTGCGGGTAAGTAATCGGGGGCTCCCCGCGGCCGCGGGTTCCGCGGGTGCCTAACGCCGGCTATGCTGATGGCCCCTGCTTCTTCTGTTTCTCCTTCATATGGGGACTCATTGTTCCATTGTACTGAGACATTACCTGAGTTAGATTTTCTTTACCAAATCTTTCACTTTGCAGATAATGCACAACTTCAGTTTGTATTTGTTTGACATTTTTCTTGCTAACCCTCTTTTCTACTTCCCCTTTTTGTTTTCTTATGTTTTGTATTATGAAAATTTCCATGTCTGGGTACCTTTGCCTGTATTTCTCTTTTCATATCTTCGGTGCTGCTTTTTTGCTTTCTCTTTTGCATAAAGATTGTTGAATACCAGATCTCTGTCTCTGTCCCATGTCCATATTTCATAATACCTCCGGCTCCATTTGCATCTCCTTAATATGGTGACTCTGGTGGCTCATTGTTTTGTCATGCTGCAGCATTGCCTGTG